>NC_141787.1:14355043-14655043 GCF_054643075.1 Acanthaster planci | reverse complement strand
CACTTCCCATGTCTGTTATCTCCTTGTGTGTTTTCTGATGTAGGCGGTTTCAAGCCGGTCGACGGGCCGACGTACAGCAAGACACAGCTCAGAATCCAGGAGAGCATCAAGATAGTGGTGTTCGTCTTGTCCGGTCTGGGCATGGCGCTCTCTATCGTGTTTCTGGGCATCAACACGCGCTTTAAAAACCGCAGGTAGGTTTCTGTATTCGCCTTGAGCAGAAGCACCCCCTCATCGGTTGAAAAGAGTCATGTTGGTGGGAAGTGCTCATTTTTTGTAGTTGTGACGCGACCGTAACGCGTGCATTTCACACTCGCTTATGAGCCAGCGAAGTGCAGTTCCCACCATAGGAGCCCACAGTTGCCTGGAAAATTGCGCCCTCTCTTGGTTAAGCTAATAGGGCTCTTAAAAGAGGGAAGTTTGGTGTCTGGCGTTTTACGTGTTTAGCAAAGAGCGTTCGGTTTAAAATGCACAATCCGATTACCCACAGCTACTTATAAGTAGGATTTGCACACCAAATACGCCATGCTATAAGCAGGTTGGTATCATAGGATTGTAGCATGGACAACGTTCACACACGTATAAACCCGGATCGGTTTCAGCTGTTGTGCACCGTAGCAGTGGCTCTCAAGTGGAGCGTTTTTGATGCCATGCTTACAAGTGTGTCGAACGTAGTCCATGCTACGGTCCTATGATACCAACCTGCTTATAGCATGGCGTATTGGGTGTGCAAGCCCTACGTGTAAGTAGCGGTGGGTAGTTGGATTGGGTGTTTAATGAGCCGGGCAGTGTGGCCTGGTAATGCTGGTGTCGTGTAGCTGCCTTGCCTTCTCTTGAAAGCTTTTTGCAATCCCAGAGAAAATCCTCATGTCTGCGTCGTGTTGCCACTTCTGTTTATCAGTCATTTCACGATGTACATGTACTCAGAGGTGCACTTTCTATGAAAAAGTCTCTATTCGTTGACTATACACCGTGAACAATGGAAGGCAGACTTACATTTGTCCGTCTGTTTTTTTTAACCGATCATGCTAGACAGGCGAAGCTATAGCTCGGTTCTCCTGTCATTTTTGGTAAACTCGTTCCCATCCACAAACCACAAAGAACCGTGCGCCGACTTAATGCAATTAGAGACTTAACCCTGGAGGCAACTTCCCGACCAATGATCGACGAAACGATGATCTCATTACGAAGGGCACTCGACCGAAACTGACACTAATTAGTTACTCTCTGACAATCCCTATCCTCTGATGGATATTAAGCATTGCCAATTTGCAGTCCCTCACGCACCAACGGGTACACCTAAACGAGGACGCCCGACAAGTCTCCAACAGAGCGATTGCACCCAACGTTTTTTCAATGGTTCCTTGCCATGTTGAAGGAACTGCTCGCGGGTACCAACCGTAAGGGATCTATATAGACAGTGTATTGAAGCCCGCGTTGGGCATGAGAATCGCGCAGTTGGCGTTGATCGAATCTATCAGAACGTGTAGATAGTTTTACCAAACAATTCCGAGGCCTGGCTTGATATGTGCACGTGATTTTATAACCTCGTTCTCGTTTGCTCATACGATCGCCGAGAGAGACGAAGGAAGGGCAGATTGAAGTCTATCTTACACGATCATTTTAAAAAGCAGCAAACAAAAATCATTTGGCCCTCTGTGCCTGCTACACATCAGAGGTGTTTATGGAGAGAGTTGCGACATAAGTGTCTCAAATGTTGGAACCAGTGTGGTGGATTTTGCACCAGTGCACGTGCACAATTAGCACACAACAGCTGCGTGCTGTATTGCACACGAAATGAACGGCCATTTTGGTTCCAAAGTGATGGCGCCAGTACTTTCTTCATATACCAGCTCTGATACAAACAAGGGCGAGCTCAATCCCAGTACCTCGATGTTAGCCGTCGAAAGCCTGTCCAGAAGATGCGTATTGCCGTAGTCTTCAAATTGAGTCACAAAACTGTTCCTCGTCTCTGTTTTGAAGAATGGAAACAAAACCTCCATTTCATTTGCTTTTAATGATAGATAAAAAAGCTGCATATAGTTTTCACTTCCTCTCCGTTTTTAAAAGAAAATTACATATTTTGAAATGTGGGTATAAATTTATTAGAGTGTTCCGAGGAGGATTCGTAAACCTTTTCTTAATTCTGTTTGTTCACTTTCAAAGCTCACCGCAGGGCACTGACTGCACTTTAAAAGTACACCCGTCTCTCACGATTTTAGTATCGATTCTCGTAGTCGATAACAGGCACTCAGTCTTTGACAAATTCAAGAAAACCCGACCCGGGAGAGCGAAGGTAATTTACTTTCCAACGATCCACGGCTCTTCTCCACCGGACACGAAGCGCAAGAGTTCGAAACCGACTGTAATTGCTTTAATCAAACAAACTCGAGAGTACGAGAGAATCGATATTGGAGCAAACCAAAAAAAAATCAAGATGACCCTATGGGGCTTAACCTTCAAGAAAATATACACAAGAGAATCATTATGCTCGAGTGTTTGGTCTAGACGGAATCGATGCTAATGTGAAATCGGTATGAGATCCATCATGCTATAACCCAAGGCCAAGAAAGTACATTTAACTAAGCGTAAACTGTCCTCTCATTAGAGTGGCATTTATCGAGTCGCAATTTTACTATCTCGCATATTCAAAGCACGCAGTGCTGTTACCACCTCTAACTTCGTCGTGAAACGATTATCCACCCAAAGCAATGATGCTTGATGCAGAAAAATTAATTATCTCCGTTTCCCTCAGCTTTGTGTTGGACAAGGCGGATCGGACGACGGCACTTTTTTTTCACCGGCAATGCCGATTAATATTGAATTTACTCTCGCGTGGAAAATTTTGACTATGGAAGTGATCTGTAATAGGAGCAACTGGACGGCTTGGAAATAGGAAAAAAGGTGCCTTAAGCGCCTCTGTGCCTACCCGAGGCCGCGCTGATTTGACCCCGGTAAATTTCTAAGCCAAGACAGGCTAGAAAAATAACCACCGGAATCGCGTCAAGTGGCCAGCGGAGGTTAACCAAATCAGCGCAGATTTTTTTGTATTATTAAATGGGACTTTTTCTCATCAGGAGAGGGACGGTGCAGGTCATTGGATTCGTTCAGACTTAATGGAAACAGACGTCGAATTGCTATATCAAGCGCCCTTTGCTAGATGGATTGATGGAGAAAATGAGAATAGATGAAATTACGCTGGCTTCTGGTTGCATTTAGAGTGCCGTTCAAGTTTTCAAGGCAATAGCATTGTTTTTAATGAGCAGGATGTTTTGTCAGGAAATAACTGAAGCGCCAATATTCTCTATTTACAACAAGCTGTGGGCTGCCTCTAAATTTTCCATGATCTCTGCGGCGTTCCGAGAAAGGATTCGGAAAGTTATTCATCCTTCCTCAGAAATCGGAAAATTCGCAGGTGGGTGTTAGCTTGGTAAGCAGCGTCGTTCCACAAACCGGCTTGGCTAATCGAATCAGCCCGAATGCCCTCCTCTCACCCGACAACTGTTTTGTGGGCCAATTGAGCATTGCCGAGCCGCGGCGAAATATTTGATCTGACAGGTCCGAGTGCAACATAGCCGCTCTGGCCGCCAGGCATATTAGACGAGAGCGTAACGCCCGAGCGCTGCGGGGATTCAAAATCAGCACCGACACGCGTTTATTCCGCAGATGAAACGCTGGAACGCAGCATTTTGCAACACCAGGGCTACATGCCAGTCTTGGACTATTTTGAAGTGCCAAGGTCCATGATCCAGCCGAATATGGTGACTTCTTTCATTAGGGATGCACTCCTATCGAGATACACCCTTCTTGGAGACCTTCAGAGCGGTGGCGTAGCTAGGATTTTACTAGTGGGGGGGGCACAGGGGCGGCACCAGCATCTTATGGGGGGCACCAGCTTTCAGTGATGTAATTTTTTAGGGGCAAGCTTTTGTTAGCCCTGTTCAATATCCATTCATCCTTTTTTAGGGGGAGGGGCACCTGGGGGCACCGGGAATTTGTGGGGGGGGGCACATGCCCCTTCACCTCCGTGGCTACGCCATTGCTTCGGTGTGAGGTGTCATAGCCTCACCAGATGAAATATTAGTGTTTGAAGGATCACTACTCGTTTCAATGGATTTCCTTGCTCCAAATCTGGCCATTGAAATACGGGCAATTCACAATAGTGCGCTTCCAAGAGTTTGCAACGCAGTGGCCAATCACGACGCGCGAAATCTGTCGAGCCTTTCCAAACGCGCATTGGCTCGACAGATTTGGCGTGTAGTGATTGGCCAACACGTTGCAAACAGTTGGAGGCGCACCATTGTCAAACGCCCGTATTGCTCATACTTTTGGCAAACCAGCCAAGAAAGAGAGCCATCCATCACGGCAGTAACTGACTCAGTTTTTGTTAACTAGACATAATGATTAGGAAACCAAACAACACCGCCCTTTGTTGCTGTAAGGGAAAAGATGCTTGTCAGTCAGGGAGAAACACCATTGCCTTAATTTGCGGTGAGCCAAATTTAGGACAAGAAAAGTGCACAGTCAGGGCGCAATCCACTCTAAGTGCGGGATCGTTTTTCTTGCCACGGAGGCGAAGAGACTTTGCTAAATACAGCGCAGAATCGAGACAGGCTCCGGAGCTTGATCGCAACGGTCACAAAGTGGCCATGCACGCTTTTAGTTTTAGTTTAGAGGTGCAGAGTGGAAAAAGAGAGGGCTTTGCTCTCGAGCTGATCACAAGTAGCCTTCTCCCGTGTTTGTCCTTGCCAGTGCTATCAAAATCTCCAGCCCGCAGCTGAACAACATGATAGCGCTGGGGAGCATGCTGCTCTACGCCTCCACCTTCCTGCTCGCGCTCAAGATCGAGGTTAAGGAGGGTGACTTCAACGGGAGGATCTATTGTCAGGTAAAAAAAGCAAACAGTGCAGCAGGTAGAAAAAACCTGCATTGCTGAGTTGCCATTCGGCTCGATGGCCAAATGTCAGTAGGTAATTAACGATTATCCCAGGAAATTATGGCTGTTGTCGACTGGTGCTTACACAGTCGACAATTTCTTCTTTTTTTCTGGTAAAGAAAGTTATACACCATTTGCCTGCTTCTTATGTTCTTTAATCAATATTCTTAAATACCTTAAACAGTCTCCCGACTGTACACGTGTGGATTGGCAAAGAGGTTACTAGTGCACGTCTGTGTCCCCGAGGGGCTGTGAGTGACCAGAAGAGGGTTCTATTTGAACCTGTCTTGATCTTAAACGCACTTTTAAGACAGGTCAAGTACATCTTCATTTCCTTATTCTATTGAGTTTCGCATTTGGATAGCTTGTTATCTCTTCGGTAAGTTCACATTATATCAAAAGATTGATCTTGAAACAAATTATCTTGCCATCGTCTTATGACGCAAGAAAAGCAGAAAATATCCTCGTGAATGTGGAAAAGCCTTTTGCTCTTGGCATTTCTAATGCTAATTTTTTTTTATTATTGCCAATTTGCCATCCTTTGAACAGTAAAGTACGTGAACCCAAAATGCTCACAAGACAAAAGACACGTTATTAAAACCACTGTTCCCCGGGCACCGCCCGCACCATGTCTCTCCTTTAGGGGTTTGTCATTTCGTTTCTCCACAGCTGTCGTCTGCTGCGCTGTGTATCGGCCTGTCTTTGGCCTTTGGCGCCCTTTTCATGAAAACGTACAGGATACACCACATTTACACGAGTGCCATGAAGGTCCGCAAAGTGGTAGGTGGAAAAACGGTGTTCAACCATATTAATTTTCGCTTTGGGCTCCTATAGGAGAGGGAATGGTTAAACAAATACGCACTGCTTGTGATTATATTTGTTATCGTTGCCATTTGATACTTTGTAACTCGACGGTGCGCCATTTTACGCACACAGAGAGCCACCATCACCGATTCCAAGCTGATGACGTCAATTGGCCTGTTTGTCCTATTGGATGCCCTGATCTTCGTCACGTGGATACTGGTGGATCCAATTCACGTCGAGACCATCCAACTGAGCCCAGTGGTAAAAAAAGAGTTTTCCCCCAAATTTGTGACCGTTGACATCTTTTATCTTGTGACAGAGATAACGATTACTACCCCAGTAGTCCCGGATATGGCATACAATAGCCAAGGGGATGTACTGTTGCTAAGCGGAATACGACGGGGCTGAGGGAAGTTGACAGAGGTTGCTTATTAATTTGGAATGGCTAATGGATTTCAAACCTACAATCGAAACAATGACCAAAGATCCTTCGAGGGGAAGCTGGGATGGTACATATAAATAGTAAAAACATTGAGTGCTTCGTTAAAAAATATTTCCAAATCGACTGCCGTCTTGCTCGTAATTTTATAGCCTGTATAAATGTAACCTTGTCGGGAGGAAATTTGTATTTATGAAACTGGCAAACATTACCTCGGCTACGCCCTCAAGCGCGTAGCCTGTGCTATGACAATGAAAAGTTAGCCGATGCATTAGCAACAATCAGCAGTAAATTTGTAATCTGTTGAAATTTAGTGTAACAAGAGCTGGTATTGGAGAAATGAAATTTAAAGTAAGTCACAAATAAAATGGAAATCAACAGCCCCCAAGGACTGTGTGATAGGTCTCAGAGCATGCGTTCTGGTTTATGGCGCTTTGCACCGTATTGCTCTTCGCCTATCTATTTTTTTCTTCGTTCACCTCTGTTATTCTCCCTTGTTTGGTCGCCGCAGTTACGGGACGAACGGACGGAGAAGTACGACGTGCCCACTATGTCCTACTGCACCTCGGCGAAGGAGCTGTACTTCGCCATCGCCATCTTCGCCTACAAGGGCGCCCTCCTGATCTTTGGGATCTTCCTCGCCTGGTCGACGCGGAACGTTCGCATTAGCCAGCTCAACGACAGTGAGAATGTTTTAAACATCTGATTCTTTCACAAGGCTTTTGGTTCAGCAGAGCCCGTTCACATCGCGGTTTTCACTTCTTTCCGTGTAGCTATACTCAATCCCACAAAAACAGCACCGGTATTTAAATATGAACGTATAAGTAGGCCCACTTTAATTCAAGAGATCATAGTACGTGCCTTCAAAGAATTTCTCCTGAGGACTATCATGAGAACTGTTGAGAGTCCTTATGAAAAACAATTTGGAAGAAATTATCGGTAGGCACTATCTCTTTAAATATCTGAGCGAGTTTGTTCAGTCTGATAGACATGCAAATGGAGAATCGGCCTGAAACGTTTTTAACAAATCAACTGAGTCTCTTTCTTGTAAAGTTTGTAAACATTCTATGAATTTATTTTGATACCTCTACTCAACCTTAAAATGTCCCTCTGGCCCTCAAGAAATGTTGCAGAAATTAGTCGACTGGAGACGGCGGGGAGTCACATTAAAACGGGTCAAGAAAAGCACAGAGAACCAGTGTCTTCGAGGTTTTTATAATCTTCTGAAATCTCTCTTCCTCCCCTTCCCCTAAATCCTCAGGCAAACACATCGCCCTGTCGGTCTACACGGTAGGCCTGACCTGCGTACTGACTGTGCCGGTGGCCTACTTCAGCCAAGCCCGCGGGGATATCAATTTCGTCTTTGCCTTTGTCTGTGGCGCCCTCTTCGTTGCCAACACCATCGTGTTGTGCCTCGTTTTCATTCCGAAGGTCTGCGGCACTGACTTGAATTCTGCACCCTTTGAAATGTGTTAGATAATGTTTGAAACACTCGCAGTTTTGATAGACCAATCCAATCGAATCCATCGAGTGCCTTTCTTAGTTTACGTCCAAACCACCAAACCTTTGGTGTTACTGGCTTTTTTGTGGTCCTGAATTAAACCGTAAGTTACCGTATCTATCCAAACGTCAGGAATAGAAATCTTTAGCAATAGTCTGATTTCAAGCTTGCATTTGAGATATCTGTGTTGTTCATTTAGTTCATCTCCTTAAAAACGACGGAGGGAGCTCGAATCAACACATTCATGCCGTCCAGTAACTTCACCATTAGCCAGGATAAACAGGCCACCATCAGCCGGTTACGGCAGCTGTTGGAAGAGGTAAGCTGTGGAATCTTGTGTGATTTGATATTTTGATTAAACTTTGTTACGGTCTCGCAGTCCTCCCAGAGAGAATCATATTGACCGGTTGTCATTGATTTAAGTTGAGTTCAAAAGCACGCCGATAATATTAACAGCTTTTCGTATTCAACTTCCCAAAACTAATTTAAAATGTTCAAATTCACACCTTCAAGCAACTATTGACCTTAGTTCTTGATTTTCCTTCAAGCTGATTACAAACATTATTGCAGTTGTAATCATACCAAAGACATACCAAATGATGATTGCCAATAGGCGAAAGCTAGTATGTACTGTGTACCATAAAAATCGGTGTTACACAGCACCTTTGGCGTCCCAGCGGCTGGCAGCTGCATAACGGCGCCGCCCCATCATCTCTGGATTGTGATTGGATAACAGATTTTTTTTGGGGGGGGGGAAAGGCGCGGGAAAATTTTCACAGTAATGTGTCGTTCGCCGGCTGTGTGACAGATGGTTGCCGACATGTGTACGCGAGACAGTGTCTGCGGCACATCTTGCCCACGGCCAACTTCGCTTCGATCTGCAGTGTCTTTTTTTTCAGAACAGTTAAAAGTCATTTTTGTCGTTTTTTTCGGGGGGGAGGGGGTACAGTTCACATTTGGAAAGTTTTATTATACCCAGGTACGACCAGGTTTAGAAGGTTACGGTATGGTTGTGTTTGGGACTCAATCTGGCATTAAAACGACGTTTGAACTGTATGTCGGTGGATTTATGATCGCAGAAAAATACACGCCTGGAAACGCTCTTGCATCAACTGGAGAAACTGGTAAACACCGAGCTGGTACCCTGAGGATGGAGGCAAAGCTCAAACTGTGGATCACCCGTATGACTTGCATGAGACAGAGACTCTGAAGTGAGGCTGAGGCTGAATTGATGCGACACCGAGGCTGAACTTTAATCAGACCCGTTGTGGAAATTAGCAATGTGAAATTCTATCCGGCCTGCCCCCCCCCGGTGCTAGCGACGTACCTGTCACTCAGTGAGAGAGGATTTTTTTTGTTCAGGTTTTCAAATGATTGATACTTTATACAAATGATTGATACACCTACCTAGCGTGTGCCATATTGAAAGGCACCGTTACTGAGTCAGGCTTTATGTGATATGTTTGGTACATTCAATAAATACATCTGTAAGAAATTAAAAGGTTATTAAACCTGTCCAGATGTTTTTAAAACTTTTCTTGTGTAAAACGGCAATACGCAGTTGTAATTTTCATTTCTACAATTTTAGTTTTTAGCTGTTAATTCTAAATACCGCCGTACATGATGGGGGGGGGGAGTTTTGATAATAATTTCCTCAATGATGAAAGCGATCAGCTTCGACCCTTACGGTTCCTTTATATGAGTTGTCCATGGCTTTAATGAACTACCTGTGAGTAGGACTTCATGCACTTTGTCACAAAATGAATAGGCCTCAACAAATGATAACAAAGTTAAGTACATTACTGGGCCTCTCTCTTTTACACGAATCATGAAAGCAAAAAGAAAAAAAAATAGATCCAAACAATTTCACATGCCGGGGCCAAAACTTGCTGAAGTTTATAAACCTGATAAGCATGATTAATACATAATACGGGTTACACTTGTGAATAGGCCTGAGGTTTTTGTAAATATTGTGCGTGGTTTCATTTTCACATCGAAGTCTAGCGAAGATTGCACGGTAATAATACGTTTACTGACCAAAATGTTGGTCTTTATGGTCATGAAGGATACATCTTTATCAATGACCCAAGACTGCATGGTATGAAGGTTTAACAATAATCACCGCGTAGATGACTTTTCAAGTAGCTCAGAAGGAGTGCACGGGAGAAAAAATTCCCGAACCATAAAAGACGCAGAAAATTCAGACGGACTCATTCTTTGGCATGCCTTATTGCCCACAAGTTACATATGAAACGACAGACTTAGTTTTGTGAGTCTTATCAAACACAAAACAATGACTATTGACATTTCGGGATATATTGCCTTCGATGTACGTATTTCCAAATGTATTACATAGAACTAAACTGTTACAGACTAAGCACAGTACACGTGAAAATTAGAATAAGTAGGCCCGTAGCAATTGCATGAGTACAAAGTGCGTGGTGCACTCTGGTACGACGGTGAACGACGTAAATGCGCATTGATGGGACCAATTCAAGTCGAATAAATTTTGACCAAACGAGCAACTTCGTAATTTGAACTATGTGTAATAATTATAACTAAAGTATCCTCAAGTTCTACTTTATGTATTGAGATTAGAGATTTTGATACCTTCACGAATAAAACCGGCTCTATGGGGTCACTAAATTTTATTGTAACATTTTTTGTTTGATATGTTCGCAATTTCCTTCTGGGGTAGTATAGTCTCGCAGGCTCCTTTTGGATAATTATACAGTGGACCTGTGCATTAATGAGGGAGAATGAGGGAGCATGGGGAACGCCCCTACCTACCCCGGGACTCCCCCCCCCCGCTCAGATATTCAAGAAGGGAAAAATCTGGTGAGAAACCCATTGAGTGGCCCCTTTCCATAAAATAAGGGTCCCCAAAATGCCCGGCATTGACCCCCAGTTACGACACTGTCCGTGACGAAACTGCTGATAACTCGACATGCCTCGCTGATCAATAGGTCTTTTGGCACGGGATCAGCCTTTGACGGCCCCCGACACCCCTACATGTATGGAATTAGAAGATTTTGAAGTGTTACAATTTAAAAAGCAGGTGAAGCCCGTCGAGAAAGAGACAAAGACGAGTCTTGGAAAATCCTGAAGGGCCTCGAAGTTTAGGGTACTAGGGGGGAGAGAGTGGCCATTTCAACTTCAGATTTAATCCTTAAAAGCCGTACTTCTGAGATTTGTAAAACCGAATCAAAGTTGGCAACAATATCCTCTGGAAATGGGCTGTCGGTGGAGGCTCCTGGCGTAACATTTTCACTTCAATAAATTTGCAAAATGATCTTCCTCAGATTTCCAGCTTTATAAGAAAAAATGGGATTTTCTTTTAAACCGTGACATTGAAGTTGGTTAAGTCAGACGGTGCCACCGGAAAACCAAACTATATCCACAGAACTTCAATTATTTCTGTCTAATTGGAGCACTGTAAGTCTAGATTCGGGATCGATTTTACAGACAAAAGCCTGAGATGGGGACGGACACGAAACTAAATCGCATCACTGAGCAGTAAATTACATCCGGCGAGCAGCAGCTCGTGCATTGCTGGCATAGCGCTATAGCGCCACCAATTGGCAGGCAATTCTTAGTACACAGTGTCCTACGCACGGTGTGAAGAACATGTGGAGAAAAACTTGTCCTTCCTGTCGTCAGCAAAGCCCACAAATATAAAGACTGCATCCGTTGGTGGTAACCATGGGGTTGGAGTGGACCGCCGTCAGAAAGGACCGAACAGACTGAGTAGTATCATGTCCCGGAAAAAAAAAGCAACAAAACAATATGAACTGACGATGATGCGGGTCACGAGAATGGAGCCGAGTAGCTCTACGGGTGCTTTTAAATTTACCCGCGCTGACTTGTGACGTTCACTTGACGGCGGACTGCTTGAAGAAAGTGTACACCACTTGCGCCATACAGGTAGGACTATTCATTGTTCTTGTACAAAATGAGCTCCTACGTGGAAATTTCGCAGATAACTTTGGCGGGTAAAAGTCACAGAGTATTGACTTTGAGTTCTACAAGTAGCCTACATATGTATCACCACGGCGTCCTCGTGGTCACTTACCGCCTGACATGATACACGAAGTGGGCAAAGGGTCCATCGCTTGCCCTTGCACTGTGTTGTATTTCAATTTGAATTTAAGGGTGGAAAGTAGGACACCTGTTAACAAACCATAGCCAAAACGAGCCCAAATTTCCCACTTACTCCTAAAAATCCTCTCCCCGTAGAGTTCAATACATGGACTTCTCAAATAGGCCCCCTGCAAGTGTTCCAAAACCATGCCCAACATTAAACTCCGAATGAAATGAAAATATTCAACCCCCCCCCCAAACAGAGATATTGACAAATAGGAAGATGTACTAACATAGGGCTGGGTAGCTCAATTGGTAGAACACTGGTACGGTATTCCAGAGGATGCAGGTTCAAATCCCACCCCAGTCAATTTCTTTGTTCATCTTTATAATGAAAATATTTACAAGATACAACAAGAGTTTACACCACTTTATCAAGCAGTTTATTTAATACTGGCATCTTTCTCAATAAATTCAAACCAGGTCAGCTGCCTGTTAGAAGAAAAATGCTGTACATAATCAGTGGCAGGAACTAGTTTTAATTGCGGTGGCAAATAGTAACAGATGACAGTTCAACACTATGCAACATCAATAATAAAGTCACGGGCAATCCCTAAATTTCAGATTAATTAAAACTTTACAATGAAATATTTTCAACTTCATTTAAGGAGAGATCAGCTTTGGCAAAACGTAGAGCAACGATCAAAATTCAAAGTTTACGATAACCGAAATTAGAAGATTTCCTCAACTTGCCCTGCAGCTCAAGCTCTCATTTCATTTAGTATTCCAAGCAACCCAATTGACACTTACTAAACTCCAACCTCATCTGCAATGTCCAGGAAGTAAGTAAACTCCACATTGTGAAATTGAGACATACATGTACACATCTGCATTCACATAAATACACGTATCACAGTTAATTCTTCTGAGACACTTGTTTTGTGTCTTCCTGCAAACTTTGGAAACAGAATTTGGTCTGCACGTGCACTCTTACAACTTTTGATACAAAATAATATAAAGACGATAACAAAAACCTTGGTAAATAGACGTATACACTACTCTGAGTTGAAGCCTTCTATTCTTAGCTTGCCAATCTTTTAGCTTCTTCCTTACCCTGAAATAAGGAAGTTGTTATAACCTTTAAAATAAATTGTAAAGTTAGTGACAACCTCATTAATCTACAATCTAACGGTAAATGTACACGTATATTGAAATGCGTTCTTCTGTCTCTGGTGCAAAGATTTCTCACGCAATGTTGAAAACTAAGCATTAATTAAAAACTCTGAAAATAATCCCTTCCAAGATCTTGTGCTTTAAGTTTGGTCAGCTGCTTGCTTTACATGGCCAGACTGCATTTTCTCAAATACATGTACCGTTGTACGTTATTCTCATTATAAATTCTCAGCACTCTTTTGTTTTACAAATAGATGTTAATTTCAAGAGAGAGCACTTAAGGTTTTCTGTGCTAATTCCACACTTTGATAGGACAGCAAGGGACACGGTGGTATTTGGGAGAATTTGGACAAATCCAGACCACATACCTTAAGAATAAATTCACCAGTAACAGAGCTCCACTCAAGATCTACCCATGAGCAACATGCTACAGTTATGATAATTACTAAGGCAAATAATATTCCACACCATGAGAATCATCTTGGGTTAACATATACATGTAACATTACAAAACTGTTGGGTGCAGACAAGTCTCTATTGCAAATGTAAACTATAGAAAATGGCCTGCTACATTCAAAAGCTTTTGTTCAGTTGTAAGCATTAATAGAAAATCACCGCTAGCATAAACATGTATTAAAATGCAAACCAGACAGGTAACAGAAAAGTGAAACCGTGTTCCTCACTGCGTCAGAAGTGAAAACGACAGACAGACTTGTCGTTTGCATTCATGGGATTTGACAACAGGCCCTATTTTTTTGTTTCTGTGATTTCATTTTCCTCTTTATAGACAGAGAGAGTATTGAGCGTAGATATTGTTTCCAATTGCAAATGGGTCCAGTATTGAATTGGGTAGTTTTGCAACTAGTGTTTGTGTCAAGGATGGTCGATTTTAAAGCAGCACGTGGAAATTTGATCATTAAAAGAATAAGTTATGGAAATTCAATGGAACTACAAACCTCAATGTACTTTAAGATAGCTTTGAAACACCATAGGAAACGTAGAAAAAAGTAACAAGGTTTCTCAAGATCAATCTGAGTGTATACATGGAAAAAGTACATGCAACTTCGTAAAAAAAAAGGCCACTGTAGAAAATTTTTTTATCAAACTGCTGTACACTGTGACTGGACAATACCTCAGTTTGAGGTGTTGCCCCTGGCGGAATCTTTTTACTATTTATAATACTGCGGTTATTAATTATTGAAAGTATAGCACAGCAGTTAATGTAACTTGTACGGGGCTCGCTCCGCCATCTCACTGATACAGAGTTCCGTAGCGGGAGCTCTGTATGTGCTCGGCCGATTCGACTATCGCGACACTACTGGAGCTGACTCCGCACGACTTGCCCTCAGAGTCGGTGAGCGACTCGTGGCGCACTGGCACCCGCCAGGGCTCCCGCATCCTCTGCAGAGGTGCCAGGAAGAAGTAGCCAGCGCACAGCGCCACGACGACGGTGATGAAGAGGAAGCCATTGTAGGTCATCACCACCAGCATTAGGATGTATCCAAAGGTCACTTGGAAGATGTGGAGGACGGCTTCTATGAGATGGAACTTCAACCTGCAAAACGACAATGTGTCAAATAAAGCAGTTCACTCATTATTTTCAGAGCATGAGAGGAAGCGTATGATCCTTCACACAGGTAGTCTTCCTGAGGAGGATTACTTTTGTGTTCCTGAGCAAGGTATTTTGTAGAATTAACTCTGCTTAAATCCCTCCACACAAATACTGCTTGGAATATGAATAAACTCTACTGGCGCTCATGAGAAGACGCAGAATTGCTGGCACATCCTCCGTGCCAGATGCGAACGAGCAAGACCGCGCACAAGTGAGACTGTTCCTTCTTTGGAAAAGCCCCGCCCCTCATCTTTTCTTCATGCGCGTGTCTATCACCTTCTCTGTCTGATCTTTGACACGCTGCTGGGGATTCGCAGCGACGACAGCAGGGGCGACTGTTGGCCGCTGCTCTGGCCGTTGATGGAGCTGTTTCGCCGGGGGGCCGATTTCTGCCCCACCTCCAGGGGATTCTTACATCGCCTCTGCTTCAGCTTTGCATTCAGAAGCTTCATGAGCTCCAGAAAAACAGCGACGAGGAACACTGCCCCCATGGCTGCTATCAAATCTGAGTAACAAATCAGCAAAAACCAAAAAAATTATGTAAACTGTGATTTTTTTTTTCATTCACCTCTTGACTCATTTCTTTGATTACTCCTAAACAACTTGATCTATGTTTCACCACCACCCTGAATTTGAGGAGAGAGAGACCACAAAACAAATCCAGTTTCAGAAAGTTGGGAAGATAAGAAAAAAATAGTTTCACTTAAATAAGTAAAAATGGCAAGGACATGTACTCAAAGTACTTTTGTTGAGGGCACTTGAGAAACTAATATCATGGGGAAATACACAAAATAACCTTAACATACTTGACTGAAAAGCACCTAATGTGTGAAAAATCTTTGACATAAATTTTAACAGATAACAAACCTGGCCCTGACTCGATATGACATCCAGAAAATAGGAAGTCCTTGATTTTGTCCGAGAAATGAAACGTTTTCTGAAAAATACAGAGGAAAAATCAGCAAATGATGAAACGAACTTCACCAAAAGACAGTCTCCCATTTGAACCCTAATCTCCACCAGACATGCCACATGATTGGGGGCGTTTCGCACAAGCATGACAATTGACAAGGTTTCACGTACGTCCGTGCCAGTAATGTTGCCGAGTCCCTCAGTAAAATCTGATTGGTTTCACAGTACATGTGGCAAAATTAGGAACCTGGCAACTACACAGTTACAAACATTAGGTCTACACCCCCCCTTTCCTTTAATTTTTTACCATGATTTAGGCCCAGTCTAGGAAGTTTTGAAAATACACACGTAGATTTAACATTAGTCTTACGTTCATCATTTTGCTTGTCAGCTTCAACAGCCACGCCTAACGGATTGTCGCAGAAAGCTGGCCGAAAAAAATATGATATGCACTATATCAGGCCTGCAATGTACGATGTACTTTCGTTGGCCTGCGCACGAACTGCTGTCGACATGGGAAACCCAAACGGCTTTAAATGACTACACCACCGATCGACCACACACAGACCACTCCTCTAGCCGCCTGAAAAAGCTGTCGTCGCTCAGAAAGCTGCATGGATTCTCAGCTTTTTTTATGGCTCCATCATCGTGGCTTCCATCATATTGGCATGGCTGGCAGATTCCAACACGAGTCCTAACTTTGTTGCAATCTTTGTGTGGAAAGTGCAAAATAACTCGTGATATGTGTAAAGATTATAAATATAATTTGGCACGTCACGCGAGTCCCACTTCCAGGTCGGACAAAATCATGTCAAAAAGACAATGACAATCATGTGACATTATCCGCAGCTGGTCGGAAATCCTGTACCTATACCCTTCACAGGGCTAGGACAAGGTCAACTAAAATGTCACCTGACTACACATATGCATAGTCAGGTGCCGTCCTAGGACTTTAACATTGTCATGGAGAGAAGTATCAGATACCAGATCATTTCGCGATTCGGAAATACTCATAATGGTGGAAATCGCGTTTGTGTGGGAGTAAATTTTCGAATTTATACTGCTGAGAAATGGCGGATAGACGGACTGTCGTGTTATATGGCAGTCAGACAGGCACTGCGCAAGATGTAGCTGAACGTATTGGCAGAGAAGCCAAGAGGAGGCATTTTAAAACCCGGGTTCTTGCGATGGACGATTATTCCATAGTAAGTCGCTGCATCTATTTCGGGATAAAACCCATCTACGACCTACATCATGTAGTAGGCCTACTACTAGTACTAGTACCGTAATGTTACTCATCATGCTCATGCGGTATCAGTAATTTCTTATACACGTAACACTTAATATGGGAGAAACACCAAATTTGCTTCCAGATTCTCGCAGGAAAACGAAAATTTTTCGCGATGTATGGGGGCCGCCATCTTTCTTTCCTCTGCCGGGTCCAGTCCACTAATTCAAGCCCCATTGAAAAAAGTGTAAAATCAGCACCATTCAGGGCCCAATAGCATGCACGCCAACATCCCTGAGATTTCTGAAACACAAATGAAATCCTTGTCTGATCACTTATCTTTCAATTTCTTTTCATTTTTTTGTGGGTTAACCAATTACATTTTAAATTATTCCCACAAAACAAAATCACCCCCCAAAAGTGATTTTTCCGAAGTCTGATTGCAGTTATTTTTCAAGTGGCAACCCTCAACTTTCTCGGGCACTTATGACCATTTTTCAACCGTAGTTTTTAGCCCTTCTGCCCTCATATGAAAGCTCAAAGGCCCAGGGAGTTGATCCTGGCAACGATTTACACAATCTCGCCATTTTGGGGGCCAAACAATGCTAATGAGCTGGTCAAAAATTCTCACTTGAATTAGTGGTCTGCACCCTTTACCGTCCATGCGAAAACAAGATGGCGGCCGGTCGGAGTGCACAAACAGGCCCGATTTTGTCACTCAAATTTCAACACTCAAATATCATTTCAGATCAATATAATACGTAAAATTTGATATTTAAGATCCCAATTAACATTTTAGATAAAAATCTTTGCATAAATATGCTTGAATAACTTGTTGACGCATGTTGACACTTGTTGACGCAAAATATTATGACCTCTTGTCAGCAGTGCTCGCAGCTGCATACAGGGTGTTCCTGTTAGTGTTAGGCCTAATGTAATAATGGGTACATGTGACTTCTTTGCAACCAAAGGGAATTGAGGGCTGCGGCATCTGACATGGAACTGTATGGTTCCCAATGGCTAGAGCATTGTTGTGGTATCAATATACTCTGTATTACATCAACCTGTGGTGCCTGACTATCTGACTATACAATGACGTATGGCATTCGTATAACAAGAAGTTGGGAGTCATGACAGCTGTGGCATGCATCATACATCAGTAGCTTGCTTCAAGCTCTATGCACAAAGCACTTTTCACTGTTTGTGTTTATTCAAGGCAAACGTTCCCTTTTGATGTGAGGAGAAAATTGTCTGCAATATGCAATTTTTAGAGAAAAAAAAAAGTTGAAAATATATTAAATGTAAAAAAAAACAGGGTGAGCATGAAAATCACATTGGTTAGTGATGTGAATCTTAAACTTAATTGTAAATGGCCTAAGCATCAATTAGATATGATTATTGTGTGTAGGTTTTTTCCTTTGGACATTTAGGCTTACACTGTATTTGTCGCTCATCCCAGCTCTGAATGGCAGATGAACAAAGTTTAACGTGCAAGCAACAGATAGGGGACTGAAAATAAATAAGAATTATTTCAATGGAAGAGCGAAGGAGACCAATTAATAGTAACGTGATCGCTGTCTATAATTTGAAGATAATTTGTGTCGAATTGTCTTTAGTAATCTCACTCCTTTTATTAGTTTCATCTGTTTTTGCTGTCCCACCATTATTTGTGACCTGCTCAGTTAAAAAAGAGTCACAAGTCTCCAGAGCTACTTTGGAGTTTTATTTTTTCGAATTTTTACGAATTTAAGCTCTTTATTTTGTTGTGTCAGTTTTGTAGAATGAAAAATGGACGTTGCGTAGATGTTGAAATGTTGAGGATTCCTATCGCTTAATCACTGTGCAGCATTCTTTCAAAGGCCTTTAACTCCACAGTGGCTCTGAAGACATGTGACTCATTTTCACAGAGCGGGTCACATTTGTTCTTTGAGATGACAGCAGTCGCCCCCTTTGGTCTCAAACAATATTGTTGTATTAACACGTGCTTGCAATAAATACATGTACACGTATGCATTGCGCACATGTCGTATACCGTAAATTATAGTTAACGTGATTGCACCTTTTCACAGGGACAGCTGATAAATGAACCACTGGTCGTTTTTGTCTGTGCAACGACAGGGCAAGGAGACGAACCAGACAACATGAAGGTTTGCGTTTCATTCTATAAACAGAGTTCTGTTTGTCCCAACTGTAGTCCCACGGATGGCTTTCTTGTGTTTTGTGAATATTTTTTCGGAATGTCGTTATGTTGGCTATAAATTGACAGGAAAGGCAGGTGCATCTCGGAAGCGCAATCTCTTTGTTTTGAAAAGTTGAACAAACTCGGTCGAAGCCCAATCTTTGTCTGTGCTGAAAGTGGAGCTTTCTTTGTTGCATTTTCAGAAGTTCTGGAGGTTTATTTGTCGCAGAAACCTCCCTACCGACTCACTGTCTGGTTTACATTTTGCAGTGATTGGACTCGGAGATTCCTCCTACCAAAAGTGAGCATGTTTGTTTTTGTTTTGTTTTCCGTCTATTTCCATTTGAGCTTTGCTTTGACTTGAAAAACACAATACATGCACTGTGTTGATATGTCGCTTGTTAATGTAATTTTGGCTTCCATTTGTTTTTCTTTGTTTCTCTTCCTTTTTTTAATGTTGTCGGTTTGGGTTGGATGTGTTTCTTGTCTACAATGAAATCGAAGTTCAACTTCTACATCGCAGTTCCTAGCCCAGACTGAATTTGTGCTTATCACATAAATGCTTTTTGCTTATCTTGTCATCGCCATGTAGGTTCAACTTCATTGCTAAGAAGCTTTACAGGCGTATTCTTCAGCTGGGCGGAAAAAGTCTTGTACCAGTTGGCCTGGCAGATGATCAGCATGATCTAGGGTGAGCTTCCTTTTTACCGTAGGATTTCTTGCATCTGTCTCCCAGTTTTCAAGTATTTGTACGTGTTTCTTGTGTTCGGTTGTTCACTGTTTAATAGCAGACGATATGAACCTTCAATGTGCACGTAAAGACCTGTGTAAGTCTTGGCTTCAGTTACTGCACTGTCCACACTGAGTTGAGGTGTACCCTCACTGGCGAAAGAAAGACAGATTGGTACGAATTTTTCCAACCAGGTTGTTGCACACGTCTGGCTTGCACGGGAACACCACATACTTCAGCATAAATTTGTTACGCACACTCAGCATGCCCCGCGCCAAACTTGCACGCCCGTGCAGTGAGTTCGTACCAAAGGACTGCCAATTTTCATTTAAAAACGCGCCCTCTTTTGTTCCTGCTCCGAGCAGATAATTCCTCCCTTGGCATTGTTGTGAGGAACCTTGTCTGAATCTTCTAAAATCCTCCAATCTGCAGGATACCACAGGTGTTCTTTTCTCTTTGCTTTTCAAATATCATCTCAAAGCTCCCCGCGAAATTCAGTCTATGGCCTCTTGTACCTTCTGCAATTCTTCAAGATTCTTCAAAATTGTAGGGTTTTGTGTTTAGGCTCTTGCAGTGTTCAGATTCAAATAAGAGACTGAGAAAAACCAATGCCTACAAGTGTTACAAATTTTTTTTTTTCTTTTATTTATTTATTTTCAACAGGCCGGATGCGGTTGTGGACCCGTGGTTGGCGTCTTTGTGGGACAGAGTGTTGTATTTATACCCTTTGCCCCCGGGCGTAGACATAATCAGTGCTGCTGTGTGGTGAGTACTCGACCCTGGTGACCTCCCCCCCTAAAAAATTCCACAAAAACCCCAGTTTTTTCACCTACATGTGTTTGAACCCACCTCCAAGCGGGCTTCTCCGCATTCTCCCGACAACAGGCAGAGCATACTGTCCAAAATGCACGCTCAAGAGGGAGGAAGTTGCACCGTGCTACCATAAAGCTTGTTACCACCTCCATCGTGCAAACCTTCAAAGCACGCATGAAGAGATGTATGTCATGTTTCTTGAAACAGAAGTGACCGATAAATTTTTAGACTCCTAACAAAGTCCCAGTGCCAGAATTTTCCTTCACCAGTTTTCGTTTGGTCCCCACAGCCCACCGTCGCGATACGACGTGGAATTTTTAGACGCCGACAGCAGCAGTCCAATGACCTCCTCCGTTGCCAGTATTAACGGCCTGGTTGATGGCCCTGTCCCGTCGAAGAGTTGCCCATTCCACGCCAGGCTCTTATCTAACGAGAGACTAACGTCTCCGGATCACTTCCAGGATGTCAGGCTCGTCAGATTAGACATTCAGGGATCAAATATAAGGCAGGCGCTCTCATTTACTGTGCTATTAAAGGCTCATCCATATTTTTTTTTTCATTTGCACGAGCAGATTGAACATTTGCTCGTAAAAAAGGACACTTTCTTTAAATTGTGAAGAGCTAGGGATTGAGATCCAGTTTCTTGGTTACTCTATTGAGACTTGCTCGGGGGAGATTTCAAGAGAAAAGAGTATACTTTGTGTGCTTTTGAAAGTGATGGAAAAATGGATGCTATCTGACTTGCTCCATTAAAGGCTTTTAATTGTGGCTGATACTGTATTTTGTATATTTCTCAGACACCTTTATGAAAGTTTGTAAAATGATGATAATCTGGTTCAAGAGACCATGATATTCCCGTCTCATTCCAACTTTTTTGTTTGGTTTATTTACATACACTTTGCAGCTATGTTCCAGGGGATGTGGTAATGATCCAGCCCCAGAACTCGGCAGAAAATGTCAGCGAATTCCTCTCCCATTTTGGTCTGAACCCTGATCAGAAGATCCTGCTAAAGCCAACCGATCCAGGTGAGACAACGTCACGGTGGCAAAATCGGCGTCTTCCCCACCCCCATTTTTGCGGGGGATAGGGGTGGGGGAGGGGGAATAAGTTGTATAAGCTGTGTATTTCATTATCACAGAGAGGTGGGGTCATTCGGGATAAAAACACCTGACATCATAGCAGCTCTATGGTTCAGTATGTTTGAGGCTGTATATGGCTGCAGTTACAGGGCCATTTTCGTGCCTGTGAAGTTTGAACTTTGTTCTGGATGCCGTGCACGGTATGGGGCCGATGGGTATCCCCCACGTCCAATCCCTGTACACACTCTAAACTTTTGTGCTGCTGACCTCTTTTCAATAGGGGCCAGATTAACATGCAGTGGTGCTGTGTGGCTCATTGCTGCGGTGTTGGAGCGCTTTTGTCCCCGGTGGTAATCCGCTTGCTCTCAATGCCCCAAACCATGGTATACTGTTTCAAAACAAGGCTGGATTATCTCCACTTTTGAGAGTGAAAAATGTCGGTAATGCCCAGCAGCCTGGTCTTTTGTTCGGAGTACGGTCTTTTGTTACAAGGCCCTGTTCCTTTGTCCAAGTTCGGAGACCCCAACCATGCATATAAAGCATACGTGTCCGGATCCGGAATCCCCAGCAGGAAGTGGTCAGTAGTAGGTTATCAACCTCCAAAACTAAGGAAAAGATGGGAGAGGTTTTATAGTCGGGGACACTTCTAATGGTAGGTCCACTTACATCCTGTTGGTCCTGGGAAAACGGACACTACAGTACAACCCTGCAAAGAACTAGACCCCACTCATTGCGCGGAAAAAAACAACTTAAGAAAAAAGTGCTCCTTGACTTTTTTTGAGTCGTTTTATTTGGGAGCCAAGAGGAAAGTTTGATGTATATCCAATTGTTCAGTACAGCGATGTTGTGCTGTATTAAGTATGATTATTGTGCTATTTATTTCAGTTCAGCGTGCCTCTGTGTTATTTTCGTACAGATATCCCCCTCCCACCTCCCTGGCTCCTCCCCCAGCCTGGCACCATCAGGCAGTTGGTCACTCACTGCCTGGACATCAGCTGCATCCCTAGGAGGTACTTCTTTGAGCTGCTCGCCCACTTCGCAGACGACGAGCTGGAGCAAGAAAAACTGAAGGAGTTTGCCTCGGCTGAAGGGCAGGTGAGGTGAAACAGACAAACATCCCAACGTGCAGACCAACTAACCAAGGCTAGATCAAACGTACTCAATTATTTGCTCATCTCGTTATTCTTAACTTTTAACCTGTGAATGGCCTTCAAGCCTTTACACTAGCCCCAGTTACAGATGGATGAGTTTACTACCCATGAGGTTTCATCGTCTGACTTCTTCCTTTTTTTTTTTCCAAAATAGCAAGAACTCCTTTCATACTGCAATCGTCCCCGGCGCACAACGCTAGAAATCTTTCAGGACTTCCCTAAAGTCAGTTCCAGGGTTCCGTTCACGTACCTGCTTGACCTTGTCCCGCAAATCCAGCCCAGGGCCTTCTCCATTGCATCGTCGCTCAAGGTAACCCGTCTCCTTGCTTTTAATTCTCCCCCCCCCAAAAAAACCGATTCTGACAGTAGGGTAGATCCGCCCTGACTTTACCGAAATTTGCTTTCGAAGCAGAGTGGTGACTGAAGATGATTTTCAAACCTCTCGAATGCAATCAACTCTCTCCTTTCACTGTGCTTTTAACAGACTCTTTGGCTTACCAGCGTAAAGATTTCCTTTCAGATTGTGAAATGTTTTGAAACCACCGATGGGATAAAATTGCTGCACATTAACGTTACTTCAGCACATTTTTGCTTTGGATTGCCAAGGATTAGTATCCACATTGGTGCTGGTGTTTCACTCTAACAAGAATAAATCTTTTGGTTTTAATGTGATTTTACACACACCCAAGGACATTAGGGTTAACAATATGTTCCGATCCAATCCATCCCGGCCCTAGGCTCATCCCAACGAAATACACGTCTTGCTCGCCGTCGTCAAGTACAAGACCAAACTCTTCAAGCCGCGGGAAGGTCTATGCTCCAACTGGCTAGCCAGATTGTCCCCCGAGGAAGGTATTACCTCACCAGCCAAGGCAGTCTCTTTTAATTTTCATAGCGAGACATGCCTTGTCAATGCTGAAAGTCAGATACCACATGACAAATTAGTCGTTCTTCTTTGATTCTTCGCCTCATGAAAAAATGAGGAAAATTGTTGATCTTATTAATGATTGGTGAGGACAGTCAGACCTGCACTCTTGTTGTTATGGTAACTTTTAAAAATAGTGTGCCCAAGGCCACTTTTCATTTGACAAATGGATTCATTTGATTTTAGGAATTCTTAATTATAATGCCCCAATTATCTGTCATTATTTGTTCATCTTTTGATTCATATGCTAAGAGGAAGAAATCAATACAGAAAATAGCCGTTGACCTTGAGTTGAGTTGACCTTGCACTTTTCCAAGCAGCCCATGACTATAAAATGGCATTTTTTTGTTTGGTTGTCCGTCCAGAGAAGATTGAAATACCAATTTGGGTGAAAAGGGGCACCATTTCCTTCCCAAAAGACGGGGTCAAGACCCCAGTGGTCATGGTGGGGCCCGGGACGGGCTTAGCACCCTTCAGGAGCTACCTACAGGACAGGGCCGCACAGGGCATTGGTGGTAAGTGGTACAAACCTGCTTCAGTTTAGTCCTTGATTCAGCGAGGCTGGGGGGATGAGTTTTCCACCCACCCTAATCGCTTCATTAATTCAGGGGTACCGCTTATGACGTTGCAGTCAAGCTTCAACTGCCATGGGTGCTGTCGGGGGGGGGCGAAGGGGACTTTTCTGCCAGAAAAAAAAACAAGGGAATGAAAATCAGTTTTTGCTTGAACGATCTCAAAATTGCTTCCCGAAATGCTATCAGTTTTTCAGTTTGTTGCTGATATGAGTACTTGGAAATTTTTTCCTTAGTAAAAAAATGGTTCCCCCCCAAAAAAAACCCTGGTGGCACCCATGTTCACTGCAGGTAAAAGTATTTGAAAGTGTCACCAAAACCCTATCCTTTTCCACAGATAACATTTGGACCAACATATAAAAACCGTTGTGTCACCTGAGTGAACCGTGACAAGCTCCATGGTTAATTAACATTCGCAAATTTCTTTTTAACATTTTCACTTTTTCCATGTTTTAAACATTTTCTTGTGTTTTTCAATTTTCCAGATAATGTTCTGTTTTTTGGCTGCCGCAACAAGGACAAGGATTATCTCTGTAATCACGAATGGCGCCCTCTTGTGGCCAACAAACTGTTGCAAGTTTTCACAGCTTTTTCCAGGGACCACGTAAGTCTGGATATGTAGGATGCAAATTGGGAAGAATGATATTCTGTCAATCCATTTTATTTCCAGAAAGGCCCCTCCCTCTTCAAAGACATTATTATCATAATTTTGAAAAAAAAATCACCACTTTTCGTTTATTTTTTACAACAGGAGGATAAGATCTACGTCCAGCATCTCATGGCTCAAAACAGCGCCCTCTTGTGGGAGATGATTGACAGGAGGCAAGGAAGCTTCTTCATTGCTGGGTGAGGGATTGGCCGTGTCCCAAAAACCTGGGTTTTATCTGCAGCTTTGGCTCAGGGCTCCAGATTCCTGACTTTTAGGTCCCTGCGTTTGTAGACTCCCCTCCAGCCTGGGTACAGTCGTTCCATGTGATTTTGAAGTTTGAATGTGGACGACTGGTTCTGGGGCCCTAGATAAAGCTGAAGATTAATGTTCCACTTGCCATCAGTCGGGTCAAACTTTTTGCCGTTCATGATCAGTTTGCCTGATCTGAATTGAATCAGCCAGGCCAAGTAAAATCCATGCCAAAATACTGATCACACTGCTGTACGAGTTTGGTATTGCATTTTGGTATTGCATTTTGGTAACTTCAAATTTCGATTGGCATAGTGGCGTATTTGGGATATTTGAGGGGAGGTTTCTTTGGCCACTACATGCAGTAGGCTGTGTTAACCCTGCAGTTGATGTAAGGTTTATAGCACTTGCTGAATGTGCAAAGGTGCTCTTCGTCTTTTGCCCGATCAACTAAATCGGAGGAGACGCCATTGCTGCGTTGGTACCGCACTCACACACGTGCTCATAAACTTCACAACACCCTATTGGTGAAAGAGGCGTGTAATGCGTTGGCGTACCACCTGTCCCAAGAGCGTGCTGCCCCCCACACTAATGGCTTCTCATTCCGCTCGTCGAATTAGTCTAATATGACCCGTTACGGAAGAGTCGCTTGAGAATGACCTTTGCTTGTTGTGTGTTTGCTGGCTGCAGCAACGCCAAACAGATGCCCACCAATGTCACTGACACCCTCAAGAAGGTGATTCAGGAGGAGGGACGCATGACGGTCGCGGCCGCCGACGACTACATCAAAAGTTTGGAGCAGAGCCGCCGATTTCAAATCGAAGCGTGGTCCTGAAGTCAGCCAGAGGAGTCCGTCAAGCCGTCCGATGCTACATCAAGATCTTCCCTCATTTGTGCATCCCCCCGTCCCATTATGAGGATGGAGCAATTACGAAACTGAAAGAGGGAAACCAACTCATTAAGAGGAATATGGCTTCAATACTAAAAAAAAACCTAAATGCCCTCTCTGGCTTTTGGTTCTGTAGTTATACTAGATTCAAATTAGTGTCAAGAACCTTTTTTAGTGGTGTTGGTACTAATGAAGAACACATATGGATGTAGTGAGTTGATTTGGTTTGCATTTAAATGCTTCCCTGGTGACGCACATGCGATGTAACCAAGGTTACAGCCTTCTTTCATGATGCCCTCGAACGGAGTCTAGCCTATTGTAATCAAATTGTCAGTGGCAAGGAAATATGCTGGCGCGTGGATCGCTTTTCTAAATAAACATTACAAATCCTATCATTAAACATGAATTTATAGTTTATATTTACCATTACTGAAGTTTAGTTTAAACTCTGGTAACATATACTGGGTATTGTCAGGGGCTTGCTAAAAAATCCACAAGTTTGCTCGAGAGGGATTCGAACCCTCCTGCTCGCAAGTGCAGGTCTCTGTACTGCTCAACCACCAAGCTGGCTCATTTCGGCTGGCTTGTTCGGGTTTAGACGAGCAGCGGGTGCCACGTGCAAACTTTCTCGGCGCGTCATTTCGCGTGAGGATGCGTACTACATGTCACTGACTCTCGGCCATTTGCAGGCGACAGGCAGCAATGGTGAGAGGCGTGTTGGCCTTCCGTTGGCAAAGTGGCCCACATGCAGGGTTGATGATGCGCATTGCATGTTGCCAAAGAAAATTCAACTGGGCTGTGAGGGCCGCGTCCCTTGTTCTTTTCTTCATCTTGATGTCTCAAAGGGAACAAAATTGAACCATTTCAATCACAGCGGCAATCGACACGTCGATCAGAGTTGCAATCAAAAAATGGTAAGACCAATTGCCAAACCCTTTGGCCTAGTCCTCCATTTCCCAGGCCTGATTTGTTTCCTATGCAGATCAAATTACTTCAAAGCTCGCGTTCTCGGCACATTAGCTGTCGCTTTTCAGAAATCCCTTCGCTTAACCTTCTTTTCAACTCGGGATGGCAGTGACTGATAACATTTGATCAAAGGTCCCTGTCTAATACATTGACATTTGTTCATTCTGATATTATCCCCCTCGGTTTTTTTTCTCTTACTTGTATTTCATATAATTAACTGAGTGGCGAGAGTGATATGTAACATGAGGAGATGTGCTTGTCACTTGCATCGACAAAACAACTGACACTGAAAACTCTGCCGCGGGGCCAGCAGTGCATAACTTCGTAAGGCAGCATCCTGCTTTGAGCAGGAAGCAAGTTTTAGCCCATAAATCATTGTCATCTCTAACTCTGTGTTATCAGCTGAATATTTAAGATATATTCTAATTTATTTATTCCTCAATAAGATGAAAATGGAAAATGCCTCTTCGTTATCTGTTGGTGGATAACGCTACCGTCCACCCTAGAGTTGCAATTTATTACGAGGTACAGGCAATGTATCTGAAAATGATTTGCATTAAAGGGATTTTCAGGGGATTCCCCCTTTTGTGTTTTGAGTTACACTTTGAGAATGGAAACTTGGGCTTCAAAAATTGAGCATGAGTGTGGTGGGGATTTTATTTGCTGAGGTCATCAAATGGGAGTAGACCTGAAGGCAACTCCCACGGAAAGTATTTTCGGGATTTTTCCAAGATCTAGCATTAATGAGTTGGGGAACGTCCGCGAACGTCAGTTGACAAAAGAAGTCATAAATCCCTGGACGCCGCGGAGCAAAGCCTGACGTTGCCAGGCCCAGGGCCTTCCTCCCCGTAGTCGACATCCGGCAGTCCCCGGTGCCCGTCAACCGGAAGGACTGGCAGATGATTGCCGACTAATTAGGCAGCGCGCAGCCGGCCGGGAAACAACGGTTAGAGGAAGTCCGCGTGGGAGAAGGTTTGGATGATAACGAAGACGACGATGATACGAGCGGTAGTGCGTGTGGAGATGTCACCCGGATAATCCACCCCGTCGACGCGTCCACCCCTCCCCCGCGTTTGCCCTTCATCCCGCCTCGAATTGTCCCACACCAGATGCTGTCCGATCCTCGGGTTTTGTTAAACGCCTATAATTAGAGCAACAGATTTTGTGTGTGTGTGTGTCAACGCACAATCGCAGAATCTCTATGAGAAGTCCTCAACTATCTCGCACCGGGCTCACGCCCGGCAGCTTTAGCGTAATTACGCCAGTCCGAGACCCAGTTGGCTCGGCTCTGCAGGGAAGCATCCGCAACTAATCAGTTGTGATACTGTTGCTATAACAGGAGAGAGTTTTGAAAATGTAAACAAATGCAAACAGTAGCAGATTAGCTTCGGATTCTCTAATCCAGAATAATTGATGTCTCCAGTCAATCATTGGTGTCAGTGTGCCTGTACCTACATTTGAGTTTCTGATCTAGTTTGAATCGTGCCCAGAAGTCTCTCGCTCCTGTACCCAGAAAATGTCGATGCCGATTCGTGATCAACAGTTCTGTTTACAGATGTCGGCAGACATTTGGCTGTGTAAAACTGTCTTGTTTCGATGGAAATGAAAGTGCAGTTAAAAGTTCGAACAACTTTCTGAAAGAATCGGTCCCAGAAATGAAGACAGGTCACTCCCTCGAGAGAAAAGGGCAATACGGCTTGGTAAACTAATATATGTATATAGTTTAAGAACATAGACCATGACGTCATTTGTGAGTAGGTTCTAGGAAGGACATCCATATTTATGTACAGGCCTCTCCGGTGCGCAAATCCATGCTGGGAATTTCTGTATTTACTTTTCGACAGAGGAAGACTGTCGTCAGTTTTAGTGTCTGTCTGTACCCTCTCTCTGCCAGGTTTTTTCGATGTCATCAGTCTCGGTTATGTTTTTATCTGCCTCATCTTTTTGACAAGGTCAGATCCAACGGCACAATTTCATGGGCTGAAATTCTCTTTTCGGGCGCCAAAAAATGTGGAAATTCTACATGTACCGGTAACTCATCAGGGCCATTGGAGGTGGACGGGACTACAGGAATAAAAATGAAACAGTCCAAAAATAGTCAATTTCTATCATTTTCAAAAGTGTTCCAGGTCATGCCCCCCCCAGATCCGCTGATGAGTGTAGGTGTGGATAGATTTATTCTCGACCGTTGTCATGATGCCTTTTGGCTTCATGTCGCTCTTCCATTTTACTCGTTTTCTAACTTCATTTTATTAAAAAGCCTTCGTAAACCCTTCCTCCAAAATGGTTGTCCATGTCTACCACCCTTTTTACCGTTTGAAATCCGTTCCTCCGGTTTTTTTTCTGGTCTCCCCTCCAGCCCGAAATTCCAGGGCGAGACGCCCCGAGTTGAAGAGTTGACCTAATAACTGCTTCACCCATGCTGCCATCTTGTAATCAATCATCGTTTGTTGTGTCGACGAGGCCGGAAGAAGTTGCCTTGTGTCGTCTTCTTTCGTCTCGTCCCGAGAAAATTCTTCCGCAAAATTCCTCCCGTAGACGGTCGAATCGGGAAGACAATCATGAAATTAACCGAAGAGGCCGAACACCTTTCCAAATTACAACTTGCAAATGCGCGACTGCACATTGCAACTGCATCATTACTTCAAGTTTCCCGACTAATGATGAAATTGCCTATATTATTTCGTATGTTGCACCACGCACGTGACAAACCGCTTTCTTTTCTCTGTGGAATCTTACCTTGTGTTATTTTTTTGTTTATTTATTTCTTTTTTAGTGTAGCGGATCTCTCGCAGCTCTTGACGCGTGACAACCTTCGTCCTGTGACTGTACATGGAAACATTTCTGCTCTGACTGGCTTTGCTATGTCTGTTGAACAATGGTATAAAATTATGACATCTATAAAAAGCAGGTGTTTTTGAAGCGGTTGTAAGATACGTGGAGAAAAAGACATGGTGAAGATCATCTGTTTTGCAATGGCTATGCATATTCGTCAACGGTTAACACCATTTTCCTGTGAGTGGCTTTGTGGATCAGCCGATTGTCGCATTACCGAGCATGGCTTTCATCGTGTGCAATAGCTCTAAATTGTGAAAAAAATGTGTTTATATTCCGATCCCTGGAAATAAAGCGAATTCTATAGACAAATGTCACTTGTCCTTACTCGCCGCAGCAGTTGTCTCGTCGGCTCTTTTTTTTAAAGGGTCGTGCTGGATGGACTGTCGCGAGATGATGTCTTTCGCCTTGCCCGGGGCGTGAAATCCGGTTTTCTCGCTCAATTGAAAACCGGGCTTTCGAGTGGAGTCGGTCCAGTGCGCTTATACGGTACGAGGCCGTCAGTGATCGGCATTACAAGGTGATAATTACGATCCATGAGTGACGGTCAGTTTGATGCTGTTGGTCCGTCAGAAAAGTACGCTGAATCAAATTCGAGCTCGGCGTTTTCTGTCTAGGGAATTAGTTGAATTGAATAGTTTTCATTCATTTGGAAAATTATTGACATGATCGATAGACATTCAGGTCGTCAAAAGTCGGAATGTAGGGCCTAAGCTTTTTTTTTCATTCTTAGAGCTTAGTTCGGAAATTGATCGATCGAGGGGTTTTTTTTCTATGTTTGTCATTCTGATAGTTTTGTAACCATTTTGCTCGCACGTTCGACCAGAAATTGGCCGTGTAGTTTCGGCCTGACTTCGTTGCGTCTGAATCGAGGTTATACTCTCAAGAGCTTTCTCCAATATACGGCTTTGCGCGTGCGCGATATTTCCGGATCTCGGCGAGTAACCGTCGCCAACAAAACTAATCACGACGTTCATAGCAATCATGCCTTAAACACACCATGAAAAATAAGCCCTACTATAGACGTTGACATCAGACATTTTTTCTCATACAATACTACCTCCTCTGTTTTTAAGCGGGGGGGTTGAAGTTTTTCAACATTAGCGTGCATTATGTTCTGGCTCACGGGATTAACCTTGCGCGTCTGCCATAATTTTACCCAAGGGGCATCATTACAACGCTCTTTGAAATAGGTAGCGCCACAATCAGGCAGCATTGTTTTCCGATAATAACGCACATTTTTGTCCCATCCCTCGGCCCGATTGCATGCAACGAATTGGAAAAGCCGGCAGGGAGTAGTGAAAGCGTGCGCGTGGACCGGGATCGCGATCGTCGAGCCCCCGGCGCGGGTACCGTGGCCCCGTGGGCATACACTGCCGATACGGCCGAGAAGCGATCGCTGATTTGGTCCCTGGTGACGCAAACCACGGCGACAGTGTCGCTCCTCGAAGTGATGAGAAAGAGGAATGAGCCAGAAAATGGAGAGAACCGGTGGTAATTCGTAACCTGGAGACCTTGCTTAAATGACACCATTTGATTTCGTGAATTATACATGTATTAGAAGTTGCATTACAAAGGTTTAAATATCACCAGGATCACAGATCCCGCACAACCTTATTTTCCACCATGGATTATTTTGTCACTATAGCTACATTGTTTAATCTCTGGCGCACAATTTTCATCATTCCACCATTTTAAGTATTCGTAATTCCAAACTGAATGAAATAAATCAATCACGAACTGATTAATCATGCACATACTTAAATATTCCGTGTATTTCCTTTTGGCTATTGCTTGGTTTGTCTCCCCAACAACCCATATTCGTTTAAACTCCAAATTTTTCTTTAAGAACACGGGGAAATCACACTTAAATCCTTCAAGTTATGCTTAAAGATTTCCGGATCATCTATGAATGCAACAAAATATTTCGCACGCCCGCAGTTAGGGTCAAAAGCTGCTTGAAGCGAGACTTCGCATGTCAAGAAATGTAGCATTGCCAACCAGTAAATTTAGTTCTTAAATTGCCTTCATTGGCCCAATCAAAATGTGCATGTTCTCAAATTCTACAGAACATCTATGATTTATGGGATCGAGGGTTTGTAAAACAGAGAAGTGGCATCTATTAACAGGACTGCCAACTTGTGTGTCTGAAAAATGTGATAAAATAGCTTTATTTTGCAATGAAAATTAAGGTAGACATCAGTTTTCAAAAATGGCGTCTCGACTGTTCAAGGGTTTATCGTGTTAAGACGGATGTTTAATCTTCAGAAGTCATTGGTTAACGCAGCAAAATTTGAAAAGAAAAGATGAGGAAATAGACTGCTGAACACCTGAGACACTTGTATTTTCCTGATTTCATTTACTGACCAGCAACATGTATTTGGAGGCTTACTTTCTTTCTTTTGTGTTCGTCATCAAGAAACAATAATCCACCCTCAGCCAGTCATGATACCGTACTTTACTCTTCCTGACTTGAAGGACAAGTTGGGAAAACTTACTGCCAATTATTTAGTCCACTCCTAATGAGGGACGGTTGTTAACGGCGTAATTGACAACACCTTACCCAGCACTGTTTGGATTCCCTTTGTCTTCCCGGCGGGTTAAAATGAAACAGACGGTCCACGCTGTGCCCCCTCCCCCCAAAGCAGAGAGGAGGGTTGATTTTTTGCGTAATGATCTGGATAATGTGGCGCCACACTTCGCTCGCGTGCTATGCAAATCAGGATTTTGGTGGCTTACCGCAACACAAGACCGCGTAAATAAACTTGCAAACGTGTGGACGCGCAAACGCGTCGCCGCACCTCGTCGGAGGTGTGGTCTTTATACTTTAGGAGGAAGTTATGACACTTTCTGTGTGGCAGAGCGTGTCGCCTCTCCTTTTGCGAACCAACCGCAGGCAAATGTTCGTCCGTATCCATTGAGCAGGTGATTTCTCCAGTCAGTCATTCAAGCTCTTCTCTTCAAAGTCATCAGACTAATTGGGATTGTTGTGAGATTTTCTTTGTCAGTACAAAATATAATTCTCTTTTTTATTTTCTCCAGTCAGAAAGATTTTGTTTGTCTAGTGTCTCGTTTCTACGCATCTCAGTCTTTTTTTTTTACATCTTTAATTTTTTCATCATGGTTCATTGTCCGAGGATGTAATAACCCTGATAAAACAAAACCCAGTCCCCCATGCAATCCGGAAGGAATAGTTTTCCTCCACACTCTGTTTTCTTAAAGGTTATCTCGAGAGGAATTGCGCGTGGCTGCAGTTTGGTTGTCTTGCTTTTCCCATCTTGTTTCGCCCTCGCCCCCTGCCGCGTCTGTTAATTAGACTCGGCTGGTATTTCCGGTCCTCGTAATGTTTGCCACTCGTTGCGTCCTTAAGCCCCACCCCCCCGGGCTCCGAATGGCACGTGCGAGAACGAGAGTGGGTCCTGCCCCAGGCAAGGGGAACTTGGAGACTTCTCTGCGTACGTTCGAGATGCCCCTCTGCAAATTTGTTTTCTCGAAGCACAAGGGGAGATCTCATGAGGCTTCCAACAGAGGAAGTACGATACCCAGAGTACGCCAATCGCACGGCTCTTCAAATTTGATCGTCTTGAAACATCGAAGAATCAGTGAAGCTGTGGAACGCTACGACATCAGGCTCACCGCACCCACTGGTATACGGTAGATTTCATTTCTCATGCTGTCAGGTGTTGAAGCAATTTGTCATTTCTCTCCATGCTATCTTCGGGTTGATTGAGAGCACGAGCCTACTGGTTTTACTTTGCCGTAGGGTATGCAAGGTATCGCTTAAGAGGGAGCCGCGTGAGGCGGCGGCGTCGGCCGTCAGAGATTTTATCAGAACATCGGCAAATGAAGATTGGCGTGATCTCAGCTGGCAAGGTCCCGTATGGAAATGATCAGTGTCGCGCTCAACCTACTCGTTACATAGCTCTTTGTTCCATGGCTGATGTTTCCATCAACAAGTTCTGGAACGATTACTTGTGAAGCTATCTCCCTTTTCAGAGTTTACCCCTGTCTTCTTCCGCGGCTGTTCCATTCCTGTACAGTTACGGTTCTTTTCCTTTCTATGAAATGAATCCTAGTAGCCTTCACAAATACAGTTTTAAATCTCGCTTGGCAGTCGTTGTTAGTTAATTTTGGTTTTTCCCAGCAGCTATTGGCACATTAGACGTTAAGTGTTTTCACCATCGAAGTTTTAAAGTAATTCTAAATCTTCGCACGGTGGGGCCGGAGATGCGAAGTGTTGCGATAGCATCGTGTTTCTTAGTTGTGCTATAAGGACGACATGGTTTTTTTTGGGGGGGGGGTTGGTGTATCGGGTGCTGCCAACAGTTCATTTACCCCCAGCCGGCGCCCAAGTTATCCCCTCTTTTATGTGAACCTCCGTGGTTTCACGTAGACACGTGGTTTTCTTCTCTCGTTTCTCACCCGATAAGGAGACCTTCCCTTGGCCTCTCTCGTACGTCATTCTTGTAAAGGTCGGGGGTTATTTTAATATCCGTTCTTCATTGCTACTCCTTGTTGAATGCTTGAAGAGACTAGATGTTTGAAGATTACTGTCACTTTACTGTTAAGCAACACCTTAATGTCATCCTAGCTGTAAGATGTAACATTTTCTGGTAATTGGGCGCAATTTTTGCGAGCCTCAAGAAAGCCTTTACCGTTGCAAAGGAAAGCTGCAAATAAACGGGAGTGATTTGACTTTGAGATCTGGTATCAAATCTGTCAAGACATTCGACTGACTGGTGGTCTTCACTCGTCACAGGTATTGGGAATGTAGACCGGCCGGCCGGCAGGAGCGCCTAACCTCTGACACGAACATCTCCCGGCTGTCCCGCAGGCGCACGTCATCACCTCTTTCATCTAACACGATTGTTTGGTGGGCGCTACCAACAATCTCCTCCCTTGCAGGATGCCAGAGCGCGCTTGGCGAGTACCCCCTCCCTCGCCGACGGGGAGCGATCCGCGGAGCGCACGGTGGCAGTTTCGATGATCGGGCGCCGGGTCATTTTCGAACCTATGAAGACTTGGGGGTGGAGTCAGTGACCGGGCGTTTATTAGCGTGACACGGTCACGCACGGTCCGGTTGAATGTCTAAACAATTCCTTTATTTATTTTTAGAGTGGACTATCTATGTCATCACATCCATATTTCTGCCAAAGCAGCCCTCTTTTATTAGTCCACCGTTTCACCTGGCATTTACCCGGCTCTTGTCCTTTGCGCAGCCACATCCGTCTCCATAACGGAGTAAGGCCGGCTCCTGTCCTCTTCCCTTCCACGTCATCATCTCTTTTACAATTTCACTCGACAGTCGACACAACTTAACCCAGGCCGTATCTCGCCTGTGACAGGTCCCGTCTTGTCGACGGACCTCTTATGTCGACGTTCCGTTAACGACCAGTGCAGCTGTCACCCTATGTTTCTTATCCATCGTGATTGTTAGCCAGTAAGTCTAACTTGCTTTTCTCAGCGGTCAGTTCGAACTTTAGACTGCCTGCTTAATAAAACGACCAACGCACCCGAACCAAAATTTGACTCCCACAAGGCGAAACTCAAAATAAATAACTCATTTGATACTGTGAGCGAATTTCCCTGTATTGCTGTTTCATCAGTTCCAAGGCTTTTGAACTCTCGCTCGTTTATGTGAATTAAAAAACTACAAAACCGAAAGAAATTTAACACAAAATGCTCAAATAAACAGAGATGACTACAGCCCATAAGGTCAATGACCTCGGTGCAATCTGTATTGTAAAATAAATGCGATACGATCACTTTGTTGTACCCCAATATTTACCCGCTGAAAGAATTACAACTCATCAATTTTCCATGCACCATCAATTCGTATTATTAACTGAATTTTTCACGAGTAAAACTTGATAGCCACCACAGATACGAGGGCCCATTACACGGTGGTAGCTCGCTGCTTTCTCGCAGCGTGGAAGGTGAGCTTCCGTGTTATAAATTAGCGGATTTGGGGCTCCGCAGTAGTGATCTTACTGGCGAGGAATTCGGGAAATTGTTCCCACGGCTACGTTCGTTAGCTCGTCGAGATTGAGCTCAAACACCTGTGCATGTAGCGACGGTGCGCTCTCTGGCCGCGCGAATCGTGGTTGCGATGTGATTAGGGCGCCCTCAGAGCTGACAAGACGGCGACGGGACCCACGAACACCCGAATGATAGCCTATTTCAGAACGAAATTGTAAGTTCTTGTGAAAGGTCCCGGAGCTGTAATGCTCTACAAATTTGAGCTCTGTCTTTATGGCAAGGGAGATAATTCAGTCATTTGTCGACAGAATCAGGAAGAGTTTCGAGAACAGTTTGTCATCTGAAACACAGTCGTACTGATTTTTCAAGTTCTGACTTCAACCGCATATGACTTTTGCATGCATGATACGTGACAGCAATTGCTCCACTAATAATCTCTGCATGCTGCGTTTTAGAGTGATCTTTTCTTCGATCGGAAAAGAAATCGCTTCATTCTCAGAGGATTATTTTGTGACTATACCTTCCTTTTTTCGTTTGTGATGACCGGGTGATTTTCAATCATAGGCACGTCCCTTGGTAATTCCAAGATGTATAAAAGTCTCATCTTGGAAGAGCAATTCCTCAGGGATTCGCCAACAATTTAAACAGAAACAAAGAACTCGAGTCAATCCTTTGAAATGGCATTTTGTTTCGAGGATCAGGATTGTACCGAAGGTTCAACAGAGTTTGGAAAGGGCTTTGTGAAGCCCCAGGTGAAACTTTATGAACACACGTTGCGTGCGAGAGAACCGTTGCCTTTTTATGTTGACCTCGTTATGGACGCACGTGACTTGTTGGAGATGAGACTTTGGTCGTGTCCGAAACGGGCTTTCAGAGCTACGGCTAGGTCTATCGTCTGCGCGCCTCCATGCATTTCTAATGGAGTGAATACCAAGACCTAGCTCTAGACAAGAGATTCGAATGCAGCTTTTGTTACCGACATCTGATCGGCGTTCGAGTTATATGGCGGACTGCAGACTAGTCGCTTTTGCCGCGCGCAATTTAAGCGTCCCCTGCGTGCGTTTGGGCCACACGTATACGTGTTGCGTATGTCCTCACACAAGGCATTTTACCGCAATAGGGGGCCCTGATTTCCCCAGGCAGGATGTAGTCCTAACCATCGCTGCATGCTTGAGTGAAGATCTTAGTCCAATTACGCAGTTTCTTCTGTTACTTTTTCGTTTTGTTTGTTTTTATCAGCTGCTGATCATATCCAGGAGATGCCATAAAGTCTTAAGACCTTAACGAAAAGCGTTGATTTACAAAGGCACGCCTGATCGATCTAAAACAAATGAAGCACACCCAACACGATCAGTGAGAGTTGACTCGTCATTGAAGAAGGTGAAGAGCACGCATTTGGGGTGGATGCAAATATTTATAGTCAAGGGCAACCTCCCAGCACCCGCTGCCCACGATGACCACTCCTCGTGGACGACTCGCGGTCCGTCGCCGGCTCCCCCGCACCAGGTGAGACCCGTCAGACTTCATCCCGGCAAAGCTTCCTACCCCTCCCTCCCTGTCTGTCTTGGCCGGGGGTCATTGGCTTTGGAAGTTCCCGTTCCGCGCAAACACGCGGTCCTGGGCGCCCAGACAATAATAACACCCAGCCGAGCCCCGAGCGTGCAAGGACTTTGCGCGCTGAATGTCCCTGCCGTTCAGAAAGCCCTAAACCCCGACCGGATTTGGATGCCGCCTCCCCAACACGTTCGGCGTTCGAAGCCTTTAACGGCTGAATTGAGTCGCTGAATGGAGCGCGGCCGCCCGTTTTCATTCCGAGTGTTATGCCACTCTGTCCGCTGCGAGCGATCCCTACGGGCCAACTCGCTTTCACCTTTGTCGACTTTTTCCAGCGGTTTGTTTTATCAACAGCTCAAGTGAAATTCGCAACTTGTTATTGTGAACAAACGAAAAGCCACCGATGCAAAGAATCCTTTCATTTTGTCTGTGAATTGTGACTGGACATTGACTTGTAGCTAAAAAGCAAAAAGTGCAAGTGGTCGCAACAACACCGCTTATTTTGTTGAGGGATAAAAATTTCAGAAAATTTGTGACAGCAAGTACAACAAGGGGGACTTCAATCGCATTAAAAAAAAAAAACTAGACAGGTTCGCACAGCTCCTATAAGCGCAGTACACTGAAGTTGTCACTGTCAAACCTCCAAGCACAACCTAAAACCTGCTTCTATGTCAAAAACTTTGATGTCAAGTCATTTTATGACCCCGCAAGTTGACATGCTCTGTTCGTCCACCATTGATGAACTTGACATAAGTCCCAAAAGCAAACTTCCAACCTCGTTGTTTTGGCACGGCGCTCCTCACCTTTAATTATAGAATCCTCGTTCCCTCCCAATTCTGGTCTTGGTCACAGTGGCCTGTAATTCGCCCCCCTGGTCAACTTTTGTCCAGCCCCCCCCGGCCACGTCACTCTTGATTTGTTCTCCCTCACTGCGCTTGATGGGCACAACTCCGCACTCGGTAGTGGAAGAATGAGGGGCAGGCGCGCCGGGGAGAAATTCCAGGTTTCTTGTTCTGCGTTATGGGTTTGGACTCTAACTGCTTGCCTTAGGAAGCAAACATTTTTCCGCACATTGCAGCTATTGATGTACGTTTTTTAACTAACGTCTTTGCATTTCAGATAAAGTCAGTTATCTATGAAATAAGCAATGGGAAACCTCGAAACAATCTCATTTTCCTCTTGTTTTAAGGAATTCTTTATAACTTATTTTTGCTCTTCAAATTTCGTTTTTGAGAACAGCTTTTCTATCAGATTATTGTGGTGTTGCTCGTACTGTAAACCCTGCTCTGGTTGAGATACCTCTCTCCGTTCCGAGCTTTGACGTGTTTCAAATAAGCTTATTTTCCACGCTTGTATTCAGAAAAGGTTGTCATAAGCGATCACACGATAATTGCCTCAATAATTTTATTCCAAACGAAGGGAAGTACCCTAATCTGCAAAAATGTAATAACGTCCAGTATTCTTCTTTTGTCATCTCCACCTTAAAGGCGACCATCTCTCTTCTTGTTAATCTTCCCAGAGAGAAAAAAAAAAAGGTTTCCCAAATCGTTCGGAGGGCAAACGCCGCGTATAATCCCCAAACCATTCAGCCAGCCGATGAAGACCCATCGGCAAACCAGCATGGGGTGAGGCGATATTCTGAACAGCGAGTCCCGGGACTAATAGTCTCCATTGCCTGGCGTGCATCCGCCCTCCTCACCCGCTCGCGCCAGGGGTCCGCCGTGCAAAGCGCCGCACGGAGACCCCGACTGGGTGGTTTCGGGTACAGCTCTGGACTCTCTTTTCTTCGGGCGGATACCCCGCCCTTTGTGAGCTACACCGGGGTATTTCAACCATTGTGACATTTGCGGCGTCTAATGGGACAGTTATGTCAATTAGATCTATAAATTTAATCGACCGCGATCAATAAAATGGTTTCCTTTATGGTGTTGAGCTGGAGTTGTCACATTTCACCAGGGCAAAATGAGCGACCTTGCTCTCTGAGAAAAAAAATTGCAATTGTCGCTTTCGTGGCCTGCTGGTGTATGAATGATCCCTATACTCTGGGCTCAAACTACGGCTAGAAATTTACGGTTAAAATCGCCCCCGTGTATGAATGCATGCAAGACCTTGGCTCGCGTTATTAGCCCAGTATCATGAAAAGACATTTCAACGCCCTTTATAGATATTTCATCATCGGTCAGTCATGGTTTATAATCGTCATGTTTCTTTTGTCACTTGTCGGGTCCTACGGGAGTCAAACTAATAAGTCATGCTTATGATCGGAGTTGGGTTGTGTAATGATGTTGCCAATTAGAGAGGTTGCATTGACGCGCACAGTCGCCAGTTTCGAAAATGGGCGAAATCGCCGCCGGCTAGTGATGGCGTAGTTTGCCTGCGATTGTAACATTCGATAGTTTTTCAAATACCAACGTTTACAGCATTGTCTTTTCATGGGCCAAAGTTCTTTTTGAGTAATTCCGGTTCCTCGTATTTAGTATCCTACAAGGCACTGTCCGTTTCTGCTCTTTGATGTTCCCAGTGGATTGGTGGAGGTTGTAGGCCTATAGAGTTGTGGACTTGATGACGACTTTTCAGGAAAACGTTCAGAAAGATCCATGGATATTTTTCCGAGATGTCATCAATACACAGTTGTAGGAGTTATGTGGCTAATTTATGGGGGAGAGCAGCAGCGGGATTGTATGTATTCTGTGCGGATACCAGTATGAGTGTGTATGAAATCTCCGTTCTGCTTATGCTCAGCTTCGAGGACCTTTATAAATTTGGGATATTTTACCTTTGGAGCGGACTCACGCCTCTCCAGCCTCTGAGTGGAGAGAAAGACCTCGCCAAAATGAAACGGCTGGAGCTCTGAGTAACACACATGTCTATGAGAAACCGCTATAGCCGCTACACACTGGCTAAGTATTCATGCTTGTTTGCCACTATCACTGAGTCTCAAGCTCGAAATATGCTAAGCGTTTCGTGCGGTAAGCTAATATTGGTTTTGAGATTGCAGGCTTGCGGATTCATCAGGGGATCAATCTTTTTTGGAAGAGGTGTGGTTCTTAGAAGAACTGGTGAGTGTTAACTCTCACCGGCTCTTCTAAGAACCACACAACCGGTGAGTGTTAACTCTCACCGGCTCTTCTAAGAACCATGCAACCAGTGAGTGTTAACTCTCACCGGTTCTTCTGAGAACCATACCGCTTCCAAAGAGATTGATTCCATGGTGTACCCGCAAGCCTACAATCTCATGTGACTTCCACCATGCACAGTTTCAAATCTTACTTAATATTGGGTTTTCACTTTGGACTTTGCAAAGCTGTGTCGTGTCCTGCATCTTTCGTGTAACTGGTTCTCGGTTTAATACTTTGCACATAAAGTTTGTCGAACAACATTTTTGCTGAAACCTGCTTGTGCCGATCACGGGAGCCTCTGTCAGCTCCTTGAGGTGTGCTTCTGTCCTCGAGATGCCAAGGGGGACTTGACGAACTCATCAGAGTACCCGTTCAGCATTGTCGGCAGACTGCCTCCAAGGCCGGTGCGGGGCGGGCAACAACTCAAGCGGCCCAACCCTCGACGCGGCCGCATCCTTTCTGGTCATCACTTCTATTTTTTTTTTCAAACTTTGGTGAATACCCGCTTGATTTGATTGTCTCGGCTGCAGATTGTATGCCGGCCCTGCTTGGCACACACCACACAATGCCTCTGTTGATTTTTGTCGCCGGTGAAGCAGGCCCCCGGACGTAATACAGGGGAAAGCTGAATAGGCGGTGATGAGCTAAGTCAACAGGAGTGAATAGCCTGGGTGCTGCGGTTATTTGTAACTGGTGTCAGGAGCGGTCAACCAACATGCAGTACATACACAGTCACGTCACGGCAGACGGGAAAAAGGTGCATAAGGCATTAAGGGCCGTTTCAGAAGTAACAAAATGGTTTCTTGGGAGGCGTTTTGCGTGTGTGAGAGTTAGTTGCAGGGGGATTTTGAAATTTCTTTATAGCTTCTTATGGCCTGTCGGAGGAGTGGGGCGATACTCCGGGAATTTTTTACACGCATTTAGAAGGAAGTGGTGAAATAGTTCCCAGAATTACCTATATTTCTCATTTTTCCGAAAAAAAAGGGTTTTGCTCCTTTTTGGGGGGAGGGGGGCACGTGGCCCCCACACCCACGGGATCCGCCAGAGCCGCGGTTGATCCCATATCTGTGAGATATTTCTACTTTCTTATCTTTCAAACTGAAAGGGCCGAACCTTAGTGCCTCCGTGGACTAGCAATCTGTTAGAGACTTTCTTGTGGACTTGTTTTCAAAATTCACCTGAAGGCTGTAAACATGGCGTGTTAGCGGTATACCCGGCAAGAAATGAGACCGAGGGGTACCCCCCCCCACATGTCCAATCCCTATACACATTTCAGACTATTGTTACTTAACGCATTCCCCAAGATGTCTGAAAGGAATTCCCCAGATTCTTGCGAGACACTGACCAACACAAAGCAGGGGGGGGGGTTCTCTCCGTCTCATACCTTGCTGAATATGGTTAACGGCCAGCCTTTCTCTCGCCACTCTGCAGCTTGTCTGAAACTGCATCCGTTGCTTATACATATTTCAGATTTAGGCTCAGGCCGATCGAGTCACAATGAACGTGAATTTGATTGATTACGAGACCAACCGCGCAACATCGACTTGAGATTTGTCGATAAATGAAAGTATCCCATCCTTGGAAAGTAGAGAGAAAATGTACCCGTTTTTCATTTCGGGGTATGGTCGAAAGAGAACAATCGGGGAAGAACAAAAACGGCAACGGCGGTAATCTTACCCAAGCACTCCCGAGCACCTGAATATGAGATAATTACCCTGTCACAGATCTGTCGGTGTCCAGTGTACCGTTAGGGTCCCGATGGGGACCGACCCGTCCACCCCTTCCCCCCACGGCCCCAGCCCCCCCCCCTTCACATCATTGACCGCTTAACATGCCCTAATCCGTCTGAGCCTCCCGCTCCTTTCTCCCACCCCCTGTTGGGGAGGATTTGTCCGATAAACGGCCTTGTGGGCTCCTCACGCGCCGCTGCACTCTGCCAAAACCTTCGCCCGGATCTTCTGGTTCAACCCACCGATGTTTACAGGAACCAGGTCTTCATAATGTCTCATTACAGCTTGGGGACAATACCTCAGTCTGAATTTCCCCCTTCCTTTTTATGCCCCGGTACATGTTTGGGAGGAGCCGTGATGAGCTTCCTATTGATCCAACTGTCAGTCCGAAAAACCGGGCAGTGAGTGAGAGCCGATTGTTTTAAAAACCTGTTTCCCGGTGAACAGTGGGTGGGATTGAGTGGGGGGACGCGGCCAAGACGGTCGGCATTGAGACCACAAGGGGTGACAACAGAGGAGGACCGGCGAAAACACGGGACGTCACCGCCGGCATTACCACCGGGACTGACGGCTATTGAACGGAAATTTACGCCGCTTGTCTCCGAGTCCACGGGAGGTGTTTTGTGTCCGGGCCCTCCTTGAATGGGGCGCCCCGCTGCGGGGGCTCTCTTCCCCTCACAATCCCTACCCATCCTCTGCTGCTAAACTCCGATCCATTGGTGTCAGGCACCCTCATCAGATCTCCCAACCACACAAACGAGTGATATGATTGATGGTGTTAAGAGAGCAGAGAAAAAAAAAGAGAGAAGGGGGACGGGTGAGTTGACAGGGGTCCCCTCCTTTTTTTTTTGAAAAGGGGAACATCATTCAGGAGGGGATTGTTTAGGAGGAGGATAAACCCGGGTGTTAAATCCAAAAGCACAATCGGTATGGCGGCAGTCCGATGATGCTCCGTTAAGTAAACTGAAGCGGTTGATTACAATGTGTCAGCGGCGCGGAGTGTCTCCACAATAGACCCCCGGCATCAGCAGCGAGGGTTGACAGGAGTTCATCATACACGGGGACCCAGCAAAAATTCCCCTGTCACAAACTTTGCCGCACCTCTCTCACTCCCGTTCTTTTGTGCATCATGTCTTTTTTGCCTTACTGCACATCTTTTTTTTTTTGGCCATTTCAGGTGACATTATAGGTCTCCTCTCATCGGACAGACCTAAGCCTGTGACTGAGTTTTCTCTCTGGTGCGTATTTGCAGTGGAAACCCAAATAAACGAAAGAAAACTCACTTTCTACTGTCGCTGGTGATTTGGATGTTTGAATTAGTGAGATACTGTTTACACCCACAATCGGAAATGTAATTTCTTTTACTCTGTCATGATTTGTTCTCTTTAATAATTCCCAAGTTGGAGTTGTAGTTAAGATGTCATGGTTAATTCTTCAATCTCACCGACTTTGCTTTAAATTCAAGCTCCCTTAAATCGTTTTAAGTGTGTGTGGTGTGCAAAGTTGTCAATTGCTTGATTGCTACAGCCAAAAATTGAACTGAACACAAAATGCAGAATGCTACTTGGTATCGTCAATAACCAGAATGGTCATTTTACAATTGTATTTTACCCTACCGGAAAGTTTTAATGTTTCTGATGATGACGTCAGCTTCGATCATTAGACCAAGCGGAATCCCTCCTCTGAGTGACTTTAAGTCTTGTCTTTTTCTTGCGTGTAGGGCATCCGTCCATCCCATCCATTATTGTCCATTTCTGAGAGGACCCGTCCAATTATCTCGGTATCGACGAGTGATTAGCTCAAAATCTGACAATTCCAATAATCGTTGCTCCCGCCCTTTATTGTTAACCGTTGGGATCCGATCTGCTCCCCGTCAGTGTGCACCCCCTGCGCCGCCTCGCTTGTCAGCTCGGTACCCCAAGGCTCAATCTGTTCTACTGTCTTCCATAACCGCGCCTCATTTCATTCAGCATTTCCCCACCTCTCCCAAACTGCTGAGCGAGAAACTGTCTGTATTCAAAATCCTTGAGTCTGAATCAAAAATTAAAAACAAAACAAAACGGAACCTTGGAAAGACCCCCTCTCCCCAAAAATCTTCTTGATTAAAGTCCATGCGTTGAGACCGCGTATACGCATGTTCGCTCATACACACCGCGGGGTGTCCACGGCTAATCCTATACCGTCGAATTCATGCCCAGTAGAAAGAAAAAAAACACCTCTCTGATGATCTTGGGCTAAAATTACGGCCCATTCTTTGCAGATAAAAGAAGCCTCCAAACTGGGAAGACGATGTGAGGCCCGTGTCATTATTCGTCATACTTTAGAAATCCCAGGACCCACATGCTCTTAATGCAGGGTAATACTCTAGTTTTCTATTTGGACGACACGAAGTTTGGCAAATAATTCAAAAGATGCCTTTGCAGGTCGAATAGTTGTCAGCGGCCTTTTCTTTTCCGCTTAAATTTCCCTCCGCCATGTTTGAGATTTGCCGCCCTCAACTTGCATTCGTTATGATCGTGAAAATGTGTGTGCCTTTCCAGTGCTGTCTCTCGTGTCAAAAATGTAGTTCCAAAATTAGGGCAAGGTTTGATGGCCGAAACTGATTTCGATAAACCAATCTTACATGAACACAGATGAATAGTCCGATAAGATCGCGTTAAACGGGGTAGCCCCCCCCCCACCACTCTTTTTTCCCGATCTTGAGAGACCGTCTCAGAAGAGTTGAAATTTATTCCCATAATACTGTCTTTCCAGTACACAACGGTAGAACTTGCAGAACTTTGTTGTCGCAGACAGCGTCGCAGATATTTGGTAACTTTGCTGCGGCTGTTTAATGAACACCGATAGTCGTTTCAGTAGGGAACCCATTGCGTAGATCATCTATCGAGCTCATGTCCACGTTAAGAATATCTAGCCGTTATCAGAGTCTGTTATGGCGGCTGAATTATGGACGGACACGCCAACCGGTAGGCTTATTTCGTGCCCCTAAACCCTTGAACTCGGAGTCGCTGGCAAGCCAAATCGATTATCACAAAGTTGCGTTCAACAGAAAGGTGAAGTGAAATGTTTTCAGAGATTGTCCCTTCCTACCGAAACCGTCGGTACGGTTCACCGTCACAGCTTGGTCCAATATTTATCTCAGCGACTGGATATCGTGCTCTCGTGATATATTTTATGGTCAAAACCCAACAGGGTGCGATTAAACTAGCGCATCTACCGACCCCGCATTCAGTGCAGGTTTCGTGACCGTGTCGACACCGATCCGGTTTGCCCACCGTGAGCGTTAACGGTGTTGGCGTCGAGGAGTTCGGGAAATTTGTTCTCACTTGCAGAACAAATTCCAGTGGAGAAAATGGCGTCGGAACAAGTACCCGAAATGACCGGGGTTTTTTTTGCCCAGTAAAATGAGTAGTCATTTTATCTCTTAACAAAGTCGATCAGGAAATTTCCCAAGTCTGCGAACACGACTCTTCGGTGGGCGTGTATACACTCGAGATTGTCCCTAACCACTGCACTTTACTTCTCCGCGGGGCGCCAGATATTATAATACTTCTCGGACGAGGATGCACTTGACCCGGGGTCAAGCGGCCCCCGTGAAAGTCTCCGGTATCCGCTGGGGTAGCCGCCCTGGCGTGAGAAAAAGAAACAGTGACTCATTCCCGAGAGCAACCCAATCGGGTGACATGACGGGGGTGGTGCCTCCCTAAACAAACCCGGCCTGAAATCCATCTTGACGAGACGGTCGCCCATGCATGCTGGTGGGTGCGCGCATCGGAGTTATATCGAAACTTTTTTTCAGCATTGCTAATTCGGCAAAATCGGTCCCTCAACGCCAACTTCGTCATGACATGTCTCATTTTTCCCTCGGGGAGGTCGGGGAATGCGCAGCTTAATGTTTACCACTTTGGAGGATTAAGCATATGCATGAATTTCATTTGGCGCTACCTGATTTAAAAAGCGATTATTCGGCACTTGTGCGGGCTTATCTCAGCCAAAGCTTTCATCATGCAAACATTACTTTGTTGTGCCAAAACAAATTTAGTTTTTGATCAGATTTCCTCCGTTTTATTATCATTGATTTCTCTTTTTTAATTATCTGTCAGTGTCTGTCGTCCAAAGGCGTTTATTTCCGATCACTGTCCCTGCTCATCACAATCTGAGAATTCATTAAATCATCTTAGCTCCCTGGGCATAAGCCTCTCGGTGCTGTCGTTTCAAATGCATACGACGACTCAAACACAAGGACCACAAAGTGCCTAGTTTTGGTAATTCCCGGTTGGAGCAAGAGGAAAGCTGGGCCGGTAAAGTGACTCACACCCAATCAAGATCACAACACATAGTTGGATTCCAACTTTGACCCTCGGAAGCTACAAATCTTAACCACTGGGCCAAATATCCCCTCCATTCATCGGAGTTCTTCTCCAGCATTCAAACTCTTGGAACAGGTGATGAATGATTCAATTGCTAGCAAAGTTCTTTGTCTAGGTCGTTGTTTTCCCTTTGGCTGTGCTGCTTTGAAATCCAGTTTCCTCAACTACACCTCATGCACGGCAGATAGAGCAAAATGTCACAGTATTACTTCCAAAACATCACTTATACGTCATCTTGCAACTGTTACCGTGGGTGTAATACAGTTTGACCTTCTGTAATCACAGTGTTCTGTCATCTTAGCTTGTTTGTCTTTTCATCTCTTTACCCGTCCTGGAGACCTCTGGTTTTAAACCCTAGCTTCATGAAGAGGTCGGCTGAGGCATCTTTCATTTTCTGTGCGCGGATGCCTTGATGCGTCTTTGCAGTATTTGTGTGTAATATATTATAGTTGGTTGGCAAGACCAGCCAAAATTGCACGCGTCGTTGAATTATTACAGGAGCTGTTTGTATTTTTTGGCTGGAACAGCGAAATGTTGTCGGAACTTTGTAGTTCCTCTGGACAAAGCAAACAATCATATAAACAGGTAAAAATATAAAGAACCTTTATGGTTAAACACAGACTTAAAACTTCAACACGATAATTGATAAGAAACTAACTTTTAAGTGTGCAAGTTCTGCCGGCAGGTGTCAAAATGATACAAATGCTTCTTCGTTGCGTGAGCTTTTCCTGGACTGAACTAATGTTGAGGCCATGGGATTATGACGAAACCACCCAAAGAACACCTGAACGCAACCTCAATTGAACTAATTAACTAAAAGGCCAAATGGCAAATAGTTTGGAAGAAATGGAAATCCCCGCCCCATTCTTGCTTTCCCGTCCGAAAAGGGGAAAGGGGCGGGAGGAAAAGTGCAGTGAATCTGGGTTTTTGTCTCTCCTGGTTCGGTCACGAGGCCTAAAGTAACGGCAAACGGCCGCGACAGGTTCAACTCTTTTTGTCCGCGGCCACTTTGACATCCACTTTGCTGGGCTGTTATTCCAAGCCGTGTAATCGGGCGTTAGCGGGCTTTTGAAAGGGCGGGCAGTGACGGGGCATTACACACATTCACCCCGTCTCTCTCTTTCTCTTTCTCTGCACAGTGCATGCACGGGTCCTTGTCAGCGACGGGGGAAAACATTTTTTTTTATAACAGTCTTTTCTTGTTGTAAAAGACGCACTCTTTTTGAGTTGTTCCTTTTGTGTGTGTCTGCGCGGTGGATGTTGTTTGGGAAGTGAAGCACCCATGCTGAGCGTGACTGTGACCGCCAGTGACCCTCGGCCGAGTCGAAATTGTCGGGGATTCCGGAACTGAGTTAAAAATCCTTGTCCCAGTGGTACTTATGAGAGTGGTAAAGTAACGACTCCAGTCCAGTTTTATTTCTCGTTAGCCCGTTCTTTCACTGTAAAAACGCTGGACAATTTTTTGCCCAGTGTTGGGTACCAGGTGAATCGCCTAACTGTTGGGTCAACCACGCTGACTCTCTCCCAAAATCAAGGCAAACCTGTCTCATTTTACCCAACAGTTGTGGAAAAGTTATTTACACTACCACTTTTTGACCGCAGCATTCTAAGCGATTCACCCGGTACCCAGCGCCGGGCGAAAAAAAAGGCCCAGCGTTTTACAGTGTTCGTAATCAGTCGAATGCCTCTCGTAGCGATATCAAGCTGTCATCGTGGAAAGTGACACAGCTTTAAACCCTTCAATGTAAAATTCGTCTAACTCTTCGAGTCATGAGCACATCTTAAATCTCGCGTCTGAACGGGGAAAGACTTGTTGCCAATATTGCGATTCTGTTTCCAGTTTTTCAGCGATGGAAGAAAAAAAAATAAAGAAACGAAATAAAGCCACTGCAACTAATCTCAGAAGGACCCGAAAAATATCTGCAGGGGTTTACGGACCCGGGCCCGAGAGATGGCTGGCTTTTGTGCGACGCCCCTGTGTCAACGGCGCCCCTGCCGGGAACCCTCCGGTTGCGTTCACGCTACGTTGGCGGGACACAAAAGGCGGAGCTCTATAGCAGGGGCGACCGCGCGCCGATCGACGGCGGAGTTCTTTGCAGCTGCACGGCGGAGGTTCTCGGCTTTTTTCCCGCTGTGTTGGAACCCCGCGTAGCACAGTGCCGTCATGCGCATCACCGCGACTGGGTTCCACGTAGCCCTCTGTAGAGATTGCCAGTTTAGGGAAATGTGATTCGAGGGTGTTAGACTCTATCGTGTTCATGACACTTGCCAAATCGATGGAGATCCATAAACACGATTGACACTTGTGTCCCGCTGTTCGACCGTTCCAGACCGCCAAATGTATATCATCAAATAAAGCCACAAACTTGAATATTGGTTTTATTTTAGGTACTGCATTATTCAAACTGCAGCAGTGTACTGTGGTTTGAATAATGCAACATTTAACAGTGCGTGTGTGTTATTATATGGACAGTGCGCTCACAAAAACTTATTGAATCGAGATTGAAGTTCATTTAAATTTTACTCTGAATGTGTTTTGAAAATAATTTTCTTAGACGGAAAAAATGTAAAAGTGTAAACTCCAACGACTGTTATTTTGAAAATGATTACAAATAACACAATTGGCCCATATTCAATTTAATGGCCTCTTTTATTCTGAATTTAACCAAATCCTGCATCAAGAAACTCTGTCATGGTTATATATTTAAGGAATAAAATTTGAGATTGCAATTTCTCCCCAAGTAATGTTCACTCGACATCGTCTGGTCCCTCGTGACGACGATCGAGCGAAACGTTTTACTTCACGAGTGAAGGCGTAAAGAATACTCGTAAAACGTTCAGTTTGTAATCAACTGAGGGCGCTGTTGATCAAGTAAAAGCAGTCAGCGGCCTATAGGCAACTCTCATAATTGCCTGTAGTATTCTCATGGGCGGACACAGTTTGCAGAAATATCCCCCTGGGTTGGTGTCAGGTTTTACCTCAAATTAGACATTTGCCCTTTCACCTAAGAAAATGTCTTTTCGTTTAGTGTATAGTGGTGATGTTTTTCGTTTGGTGTGTGATTGCTACGTGATTTTTTTGACACTGAGTGAATCTCTTGTTTTGACCGTACTGACGGCCTGCCATAGTATTACGTACTTATTGGAAAAAAATACAACTTTAACAAAGAAAGAGCAGACCTTCTCGTGAGGCCTCAGCGCAGCCTTTATGACATGTAGGCCGACCAAAGAGGGAAGGATGCAATACCTGTTGGCTGCACTGAGAACCGAGTCCAATTAAAGTAAAATGAAACCTTTCTGACCGGGGGCCATCTTTTCTAGAACAAAGATCTGTTGATGAACCGAAGCTAAATCGTTTGTTCAAGAAACTAAATCAAAGTTCCAGGAATCCTTCCTAGTTGATTATAATCAAGGGAACACGGGTACGCGTGACCTCGAGCACCTTCGTAGGGGTCGTCATTAATTCCTTCGATTTCATTTCTTTTTTCTTTCTATATATCTTCCCGTAATTGAAATGTTCTCTTGGTGGTGTTGTAATGTTTGTTTTATGGTTGAAAAGGGTTAAAATTGTACCTAAAGTTGGCTGTTGTTTCTGAGACTTTTAAAAAGTGAGCGTCGTCTTTTATCTTCGCACGAAACAAAATAGTGCTCAGAAGCGCTCGACGTAGAGGACTCTGGATTCACCAAGAAGGTTAGCAACACGTCACTAGAGCTCTCTTTCGGCTAGGGACAAAATACGACTTCTTTTTGCCAAAACCAATTAGAAACTATTCCCACGAAGTCTTTTTTTTAAATACGCATTTTCACTCAACATCTTCCCTGTGAAATAATGTGTGACCTAAATTTTTGATTCAATTAAAAAAGAAATGAAAAGAGAGAATGAACTTCACAGTTTGATCGATAACAGATCGAAGATGAATGATAGACAGTCGTTCCTAATTCCCAAACGGTTATCTTTGTTGCAGAAGGCAAACAGAAGCAACTGTACCGATCCAATTTCTCTTTGAAGGCTGAAGGTTTGGTTCGAACAGTCGGCAGGAGCCCGTGACATTGTTGTACACACACTGCAACAGAGCTGCTGTTGTTGGCATGCCGATGTTGCGGTAGTGAACTGCCCCCCCCCTGACAACTGGCCTCTGTCTCTTCAGGCGGCATTTTGTTTGGAATAAAGAAAATCTTTGGCTTCAGAATGCGCGTGTTGGCCCGTGTACGCGCTGTGCATGTACAAGGACTTTTCCTGGAGCAGTTAATTTCAGATTTTTTTTAACCTTCAGATCCTTGTTCCTAACTTATGCTGCCCCTCTGAAATTGTTTGTGTTACGCCCTCGAAATAACTTGGAATTTTAACCACGCCCGAAGTTGAAATGTTTGCATAAGAAGGAGCCGAGAGGGGTAAGACATCCACATTTGTGGCATTGTTTGATGATGATGACATCTATGATTTGATAATTAAAACACTGCGAAAGAAAGACTTCACATTTCGCGTTGCAACTGTAGCGTCGGGCATGCTTTAGACAATTAAATTCAACAAAGTGATAGGCCGCTACTATCACAAAGCAGATTCAAACCAGTTCCATAGATAGGTCCTCTTGAAACCGTTTGTTGCCGTAACTGTGCTATTTTACAATGAATTTGGTACTCAGATCATATAAGCTCAGATCATGCTCAGATGGAGTAGAGATTCGGGGTCTTTGGACCCTCTGTGCTCTTAAGTGTCACCCAGGCTGCGTCGTCTCGCTGTCAATTACCCGACTTCACTCGGCACGAGACGGTCGTGAGTCACTACACACAGCGACGCGAGAAGTGCCGTAGTAGTACTCAGCGGAGCTCGCTGGTTGGCTGTCTGTCCGGCCCGGCTGGTTGGTCGCTACGCACCACCTCCCGGCCTACCCCGTCACTGCTCTCGAAACCCGGTTACGATTATGCATCGAATGCAGTACGCGCATGCAGAAGAAAAGTGCATGCCACTGGCACATGTGCTGCGCGCGGCTTGGTCTGGTATCACAGATACATCGCGGTTTTCGAGGTCCCAGCCTAAGTCGGTGATTACACAGTGTGGGACTCGGCAGGTGATACGGTACTTGGCCAAGATTGATTCGAAGCTTGTATATAAATATCCCCCTCAACTAGATTACCATAAAGGAGAGGGTGGAGGACGAAGAGGAGGTGTTATTGCCAATGAATGGGTGTGATTTGTGTGGTTATTGTCTTTTTGGTCGGTGGAATTTTTGTCAGCTATTGGGGTATGCAGATAGCCGTCAACTGCCTAACCCATATGGGCACAGTGGAGCTTTGGTACTCCGATCCTGTGAGCGGTGCTGAGTGCGTCTCCTGTGCTTGGATGTGATAACAGACTTCAGGAAGAAAAACAGTTCAAGAGATAACTCATCTTTGGTGAGCCAGGGGGGACACACGGCTCGTTTTGCTGTTGACGTTACAGGATTTTTGATCACCGGCCGACTGAAGCTAACAGGAGATTGAATTTTCAGTCGGTGTTCCGAAGTATATCGGTGTTATTCACGGCGTGTGTTTACCTTAGTTATTCAACGCGTTTTTGCTTCAGCCTGAAAACTTTGAATGTATTTCACGCTACAGCCGGTCAAAATGCCGCAGTCAGTTGCCACGGAGAACCGGGAACAGCACGGCCTGGACTCAGGCACGGCCTGTGCCGAAAGATACCGCCTGGACTGCGACGAACGAGGAGGGGGAGGTGGAGGGGCCGCCCCCGACAGATCGCCCTGCTCCCCCACGAATCGCCAGCAGGCGCAACGGCTCCCGCCGTCGTACGGCAAGACCGGACGGGCCTGCCTCTGCGCCGGCTGCGGTGGGCCCATCGAAGACCGGTACTACCTGCTGGCCGCCGACCAGCAGTGGCACACCGACTGCCTGCGGTGCTGCGAGTGCAAAATCGCCCTGGATAACGAACTGACGTGCTTCGCTAAAGACGGGGGCATTTACTGCAAGGAACATTACTTCAGGTCAGTGGCCGTTTGCTCAAAATCAGGGAATTTAGTTGTTACCTCGGGGCTGATGCGTTATCACAGTGGTATTTTTGACATCTTGCGCTATAGCTGTATAGTAGGCCTATTTCAGGAAGGCCACAGTAAAACCATGGAGGTACTAGGTAGGAAAAGACCAACATTTTGCCTATCGTAATGTTAACTTTCCATGCAGGTAGAAACCGCCATGAAACATTCTAACTCATCTGAAGGTGTCTCAGATCTGTCTGCCTTCTTCCTAGCCTTCCCTCACCCTACCTTCTCATACTTTTTCACATTTTATGCAACCGTGCAGAAACATCAGAGACTAAACACGAGGAAAGACATTATCTGGGATCATATTTAACAGGCTGCCTCTTCAGAAGTAACGAGTGGCGACCGAACAACTAAATGGAAACATTCCTGTGAAGATCTAGGGTGCGATAGGGCGCCGTGCTAGCCTCACGCGGTCAGAGGCTTCTCTCGCCATAATCCTACCTCCATGCCATAACTAGGCATGTTGCGTCACAAATCGTTGCTTTCCAGCGCGAGATTGTATTTGTTAGGGCTATGGCCTGCCGATGAGAGATGACAATTTCCTCTTTTGAATTTTTTCTTGTCATTCATTTATGTACCGTAGATTTTCTCCAGTTTTTGCAGCAATCGGCGAAGTCAGTAAAATTATATGTTTTTCCATGTAAACACAATACTTAGACCGTGATAGATTCTTGTTTAACCTACGGATATCTTTCAAATTAAAGAAGTAGCAACTTTAAGCATAACTTCGTGAAACATCAACAGTGTGTAACAAATAATGATTGTCTGAAAGGGTGATGTGTAACTGGTTAGATATTAATATTAGACTTGAACACTATAATATTCTGAGTAGGCCTATGTTTAGAAGTATGAACAGAATCCCGATGCCGCAAGAGTTTTCTGTCTTTTTCAAGACAAATATCACGGACCATTTTTACTTTTCCTTGTAACTTTTGTTCGGCCTCGGAATGACCCACATACACCGAAAAAAGTCACCCCAATCTGAACGGGCTTAATTAAGTTGTAAAACGTGAGCGAATGTGATGTCCGTGTTAAGCAACAAAAGGCAGCTACGGCGTCAGATTTCACACCTTTGCTCGCACCGTTAAACAGCGCCTGTCACCCCCGTAATGGGATCGCTAAAATCACGGTGTCCCCTGGGAGTCGGGCATTATTACAAGTGCTTACCCCCATACCACCGCAGCGTGATTTGTAAAAGGAATATTTCATCGGAACAAGCGTTTACATCTGTCTCTTCTACTGCAAAGAACAGTCACTGAAATCTGGTCATTAGAGAGTCAACTTGGCAGATTATACAGATTACACATGACATTAATTAAACACCGTGGATAGTCAAGTTTCAAGAGTTTGAAGATGGGTGTAAATATGGCGAACATCAAGATGTAATGATGGCGCAGTTTGTCGACAACGTGTCTCTACGATAAAGGTCGTTTCAATGTTCAAACTCAACCATCCAAGAAAACTCACCGTGTAGGCCTGTGAAAAAAGAGAGAAACAAACAAATGGTTGTATCTCTCCATATTCCGGTGTCAGGCCTGTACGGAGAATAAGTTTGCGGTTTTTGCCGGTGTCTGTAGTGCATGACATCACTATAGCGACGCACTCTAAATCATGTTGAATTGTTGGAACTAATGCTTGAAGCCAGGATTGCACAGAATTACACAATGTACGGTAGAGGCTCCTCTGCGAATTCTGAATTTGATTTTCAGTAATGGTGTTCTCAAGTCAATTGTTTTTCATGCAGGTTTAGTTCGTGCTTTCGGGCCATTTGAATGCAGAAAACTGGCTCGTATATCAACAACGTGGTTTGTGAAAAATGGGCGGCTGTTTGCTGTTTCTGCGCGCTTTAAATCAACTCAGCTCATTTCTGATTAACGACTGTTTAAAGCTGTAGACACAAAGTTTTCATCCGTTTGGATATTCCAAACAGATACATGTTATTAGCTTGGTACTATTGTTGCGTACCGCAAAGTTCGCTTGTAGGAATGCCGTATGCCTTTAGTGTGAAGTTATGAATCTATGAAGATTTATTTTTCGAGGGGTTGGTGTATTTCTTCCGTTGGACTGGTTTTTTTTTTCGAAGTCCAGTTTTTTGGAAAGTTATTCCTGGATATCAAGTTGTCTTACAATAAATCGTGGACCCAAACTTCAGAAGCCTATCAAGATTGATCCCCGTACCATATATCTTCACCGTCTCCGGCCCGATGAAAAGATAAACCACGCTGCCGTAAAATATGATCTGAGCGCGGTATAGGGCCTACCCCCCAGGAAACTAACCGAAAGAAGGGGGGAAATTCCACGGTGCGTAAGGCGCGGAGTTCTCCTCACTCGCGGCGTGTACCATGGGCCGCCAGGCAGTTCCGTCTCTCGGCGCTCATACGTGGGAATGACAGGGCGGCTTCTTGAAACAATAATGAAAACTAACACAAATATGTATTACTAACGGACCGAGTATAGCCGGGGTCGCCCGGGGTCGACCAGAAACGGGCCCTAAATCTGCCAGGGGTGTTCGGAGGGCCGTAAATTCCGGTCTCCACACCGCCGCATGCACACCTTAGCTGCCGGGAGCATATTTCATTCCTCGCCGTTGGCGAGTTGGAGTGTTTAGTTTCCGCCCGAGATCAAAGCACCTAGTATCTGTTATTATTATTTTCTCTTGAAACAAACAAAGGTATTGCCAGCCAACACCGTCCTTGCTCGTTGGGGGGAAAAAGTGGGGGGGGGGGAGCGGAGGGAATCATGACCAAAGAATTCGCCTGGGTAGTCGTAAATTTAGAATTCCAAGTTATATTCGTCTGCTTTTGAGTGTATTTATAGATGTACATTTTTATGGTATTGTTTTGTGCGTCTTTTCCACCTAAAATTTATTTAGGCGCACGAACAAAGAGGCCATTTCGGTTCTTTGAGCGAAGATTGTGGTACGATTGTTACTTTGTTTTTCGTTTACTTGTTACCGGTTTGAATTGTTGCTGTTTGTAACTTGATTTGACGCATGCATTCGCGTAATTCGACGAAAAGTCGTATGAGTTCACTGTGAAAAAATAATTTCACAAAAATTTGACAGATTAATGAATTAAATCTGACCTCCTTTTAGTAAAAATTTACTGACTTTTTGACTTTTTTTAAAACCAACTTTGGGCTAAAATTTGGCACTATATAGTTCTCCATTTACCCCCACCTTATAGGTTCGCAGGGAGAAATATACGTTTCCAAGGCCGAGTTGGCAGATAGTCGCTTCTTTTTCGATATCAGAGACAGAGAACGGACCTCACATGCTCATTGCACAACCGCCAGTGTTCAGGCGATTACCTAGACGATTAGACTTATGTTTTGAGAGTATTCGCGGCAGGTGTGCGAATTAAATTAATGAAAATGTGAAGCAGTTCAATATCACCAAAAATCTAACAATTTCCTTGACTAAACCCTGTCGAATCATTTCGAATGGCCTTAATTAATGTCTTATTCCCCCCGTACACGCGTAATATGTTAGCATTTGGAAGAAATCGTCTTTCGTATAATTATTTTGCCTTTCCTGATATTTTTGCTAGAAAATCTACATTTTGTTTGTATTCATTAGAGCTTCTTAAAATCTTCCTTCTGTAACTTTCCTATTTGAAATTGAAGTATAGTGTCGTGGGTATACATGTGAATAATGAATGCATGCGAGTAGATGAACAGGTAACCGTACCTTAACTGCTTTATGTTATACTAATTGGAATATTTGTTTACTTTTTGCACTGTTTGAAAAACCGTGACTGTGATTGACAAGTCCTGGGTGCTCAAAGTGACCCCGGCCAGGCTCCCATCAGCGCGAAACACTGGGGAATGACTGTCACCTTCCAAGGCACACGAATCGCTCTCTCAAACCCCGCTCCACAGTCCGGCCGCGCCTATATACCTCGCCCCGGTCCCCGGCCCAATGCTGCCTCTCTCTCTACCTGCCGTCCTTCGCGCATCCGATAAAAGTGACAGCTTTGTTTTCCGATCAAACACACCTCGTCCTTAACTTGTCAGTCTCCGTCCGGCCAAGCGAGTAGGGGGTTGTGGAACCCCGGGGACAACAGGTAACTATACGGGATAGCAGTGGAGTGGGTTCCCCGCGTGCAAGCTGCCTCGCTCGGTACATGGCCCGCTTTAGGAGTACGACAGGGAGCTAGACCGACATGGTCAACATCTCAATATTCGCAGTCTACACTCAGCCTGCTGTCGTGCCTGCCTAGGTAGCCCAGACTGCATGCTTTACGTTCCACAGACCTGATGTCCCAAACCACAAAGTTCAGGCACTTACCTGGCCCCACCTGCCTGCCAATCGTGATGTCATCGATTTTGTCGTTGTTTCTTAAATATTCTAAGAAGAGGCAAATTCACAAATGATGATTTTGGGGTCATTATTTCATGTTTTCCACTCCACTCATTAATCTAAATTACGCGATGGCTTGGCCCCTGTCCTCTTTCTCAAACTCTTAAAGGTATCAAGTTTTTTTTCAATGCGTCCCGTAGCTAAATTAACAGCGTTGAATATTCTGTATAAAAGAGAGCTATCTTCGCCGATTCTCCCAGTTTAGCCCAATAGCCAGGGCCGTTGATTCCGTTCAATAGAGCCACCGCTTGGAATTATAATTAAGCATCGCTCGACTGCAGAAGATTAGCGTCTAGACGGAGAAGCAACCCTTGGGCAGTGAGCACGGGCTTTTTTCCCCCTATAATCCGCCAATTCAGAAAGTTTGAGCTCTGCAATTCCTTAATAATGGGAGAAGGACTCTGATTGGTCATTTGTGCAGCCAGAACCGCTCTTTATTGGTTGTCTGTCTGGCCAAATTGTAACGGATTCAGCTGTTGCTGGTCGTGTCCTGTTGTTTTCATGTGAAATGACGGTTCGGTATGGTCGGAACATCTGGCGTATCTCGTGGACTGGCGATTTTTTGATTGGTCAGTTGTTGATGAGGGGAATGATTCTGATTGGTCACTGGCTTGTGTTGAGATCGCTCAAGGGCTTTGGGTTGGCAGGGCTTTGGTTCTTTTACACGCTGTCACCGTTTGTTGGATTTGCTAATGCGACTGACCGGACATTTATAGTTGCAGATGTGGTCTACTTGATTCTTGAATGAATAATTCTTGATTAATTTGAATTTTTTGATTTCGTTGATTTGAATACACTTCAGACCGAAGTCCCTTACAAAAATTCATGTGGCCCTATACCTGTACCTGTCGTGTTGTCGAGTTGGCTCACAAGTTACCACTATGCCAGCTCGTGTAGGCAAAAGACTTACCGACCATCCCACGCTTAGCATGGCCCGCCCGACACCGGCGACGTTCACTCGGCGAGCCCCGCCATAAATCACATTCTGACAAATTATCTGCGTCGCCTCGATTTAAAGGCACTTGTTCCACTTCATTTGTTGGGGTCGCTAATGAGGAACCCGCAACAGTCGCGCGTCTCATAAAGTGGCATTTCACCCTTTCCCTTTCGACTCGAATGGGGTTTGTGGGATGTTCTGTTCCCTTGCTATCATTGGCTATTCTTACGTCGTCCACGATCGCCACAGAGGTTGCAGCCCAGTAAATAAGCTGCCATAGACAACAGTGATAAATACCCCCCCCCACTTCAGAAAATCAGGAAAAATACTTACAATGTTCTCAAGTATTCAATACACACGTCCAACTCAAGCTCACTTCCCCATTTTTTTATTTCCCTTTCAATTTTCAGTGACGTAACCGATGACTTTTGAACATACTTCTCTCCAGAAATCACCCCTCAAAACATTCATGAGGCCCATCGCCATTTTGAAAATTGATGCCTACACTCCATTGCAAAATGGAGCAATTGGAGGGCGCCATTTTGTCCGATACTTTCAGAAATTACAAGCTGGCAGTCCGGCTAGTAGATTTCATCCTCCTTTACAAACCGTCCGGTCCACGTGCCACGAAGGGCTCTCATAGCAGAGAGTAGCACAGCATAAAAAATTGCGACTAGGTCCGCGCTGCTGCAGACAAGTTTTGGTCTACTGGCCTGCATCCGTAGAACTGTCATCACATAATATAGCGACGGAAGTAGTAGAGGATTGTGGGTTTGACCTTTGGGTCTCTGTTATGTCCAAACATGGAGGATTGTTGTGTCATACTTTGAGTGGGTTTTAGAATTCTTATAATTTTGATAGTGCCGTCGAGTCTGTGGTAATGTAATGAAAGCTATACCGATGTTATAAGCGTCCATTCTCTGGTCATATCACTAATGCATCTGAACCCTTCCTTCATGCCTGCGTGCGACTGATCATTTTTAAACATAGCCCCCATACTCTCTTTCGGTTCGCCTCAAAATCTCTTGGCGCCCCAAATTCTCTGGTGATATTTTCACCAGTTTGGTTGAGCAATATTTTAGTATAAGATAGAAAAGGCAATGATAGTTTGCCAGAGGATTGCGGTACGGTCTCTCAGTGTTCGGTGAAACACAAAGCACGTGTTTTTTTCAGCGCAGCTGCGCATTGTTGGATTTTGCAGCTTCTGAACAGAATGATTCCTGTTTATAAACTCAAACACAAGGCGATGTCCTTTTTAAAAAATCCCCTCCAATTTGTCGAGCCGCAATGCACAGCATTTTTGTTGCACTTGTTGTTTTTGTTCGGCCTAGCCTTTCTGGTACCGCATCTTTTTCATCTCGAAGGTTCAAGGTCAATGACCGCACGGACCTAGACCTTTGCAGGTGCCGACCGTCCCGTCGAAAGGCCCAGTACGTGCATCGTGGTTTCCGAAGGGAGCTTTGGCCGCTTTTAAATGGTAAACCGAGTGCGTTTTGTTGTATAGTCAAAGACAACATCGTTGTTGGAAGATCCATGAAGGTAGAACCATGACTTTCTTTAATGAATCTGTGGGGTTAAACCGGTTTCCATTCTTTGTACAAGCGATTTCCATTGACACCAACCACCCGGCTCCCCCCAAAAATACTTGTCTCGGACCGTCTGGTTCTTCTCCAGAGCGACAGGGCCGAATTCAGCGGGACGTGTGCCCCGCTGCGCGGTGCAACTTCACACCTGGATCGCGCCTCTTGTTTTTCTTTCCCTCGTACCCTCGTCTTCGATTTCAGAAAGCAGCCAAATACATCCAAGGGTAGAATCGAGAAAAAAATGCTGGAGGGTTAAAAAAAAACACAAAAAAACCAGCCCCCGAGCCACAGTCTCGAGCTTAGAGTGAGATGCGCTATCAATAAAACAAATAATTCAGAACGCAGAAAAAAAAATATGAACTTGGGGACCTGAGCACCGAGTCTGCGGCTCCCGTAAAGGTCAAAGGTTAAGAGCCAGGGAATCTGTTGTTTTAGTCATGTCATAATTTATGACATTATTAAAATAAACAAACATCCCGCCGTGGATGAATGGCCCAGTAGCCTGACAACAACTTAGAAAAAAAAAAGAAATTAATGTGGCGGACCTACATATTTGACCAGCTCGGCTGTCTCGCCTAGAGTTCTTCTTTTTCATCTGAAGTGATTTATTTTCTGAAAGACGCGAGGCGTTCGATGTTAAGCGGAGAAGGGAATGCCGTGGAGACATTCCAAAGACGATTGGCTGCAAACTTTAAAGCCTTCTACGTGAAAACAGTTTTTTGGTCTAAAATTTCACTGATTATGAGCGAATATGTTTCTCTTACGTTTATATTGGTTTGCTTTTAGATCAAGGAAGATTCATGATGTCCTATTTAAGATCAAACGGAAAATCCACAAGGGATAAATTTATCATTATTGGAGTTAAATCAATGGTTACTTATATATTGGTTAATTTATTAATAAATTTATTAAGATACATTCATTATTTTGATATTCTGGTGATGGCTCGACAGTTGATGTTGTATTGATTATATGTTTTTCTCTTTCATTTGTCCCATTGGACCAAGCAGACGGTTCGGGGTCAAGAAATGCGGTCGATGCGGCACAGGCATCGCTGCCCACGAGATGGTGATGCGAGCCCGGAGCCTGGTCTACCACCTGACGTGCTTCACCTGCGCGATGTGCAGCATGGCTCTGACCACGGGCGACTACTTCGGCATGCGGGACGCCCAGGTCTACTGCCGGCTGCATTACGAAACGGCTGTGCTGGCCAGCCCCGAGCACACCCGGCACCAAGGCGAGCACCAACCCCTCCCTAGCTCCCAGCAGCAGCAACAATCGCAGCAGCAGCACCACCCGGGACTGGCCCCAGGCTACCAGGGCCCTCTGACCCCCGGGCCGTCACCGCCGTGTGCCCCGTCCGGACCGGTCGGTTTTTACAACGGGATGGGAGTCGGCGTTCACAAGGGCAGGCCCCGCAAACGAAAAGGGTTGGACTCAGTTGGAGACTATTGCAGAGGTAAGGTCACAACACCTTTCATCACAAACCCGTATCCCAAACGTTGCGAGATTTCACCGAAATAGGACAAATATAGGTTGCTAGAAATACAAGCGCACCAATGTTACAAATGTATCAGTTGTTTCTCCTTTAAAATCTTAGGCCCGTGTCAGTTGAAATTGCAAAGGCTGGGTTCACCTATTGGGATTATTTCAGTGATTGTGTGCCAACAGGACTGTGTTGTATTTTATAAAGTGGCGCCATAAGTTTTTCAGTATTTCGTGTACCAACCATCCGTCATAGTTTTGCGTGGTACCAACGTGTATCATGCTGACGTCATCGTTCACGCAAGTCATTCGGTGACGTCACAGGTTGTTTCGTGTTTTGTGTACCAACCACGCCCTCTAATTTTTCCACGGTAAACCAACATGTGTACACGGTATACACAAAAGTCTTGCGGCGAACAGTTTTACAATCAGGAAAAGTGGGCAACAGCATTTGGATGTTTTAGGTACATGTACCTCCTATAGAGAAAAAGGATAAACAAAGTGGATTTCAAGAGTGCCTTTGGTATGTGGTTCTCGTAGCCACAAAAGGTTAAGTTGAAAAGATGTTAATAAGCAACGTCGTATGCATGTAGGCGTACCTTGTAACATGCGTGTGATACCAGCCTCGAAAGCTCGGTCCACGGGACACCTCCCTTCGAGATTTGCTCATTTACCGGCCAACCGAACTCCCATTCCCCAGTGAACCATGACGGACGGGGGGGGGGGTGACTGCGTGACCGAATACTGAAGTTGGACAGAAATGGTCGCTCCATTTGCAACCATTCGCTCTGAAGTGCTCTGAACGTGCTTGGGCTGTACTTTTCGGTGGTTCTTCCCTCGTGTCCAAGTTACAACCCTGGTGACCCCGGTTCGACTCCCGCTCGGTGCAGCTCGTGGAATTGGCCTTGTCTCATGCATGGGCTCCCATCAGAGCACAATAAGTTTCTGTCCCCATTTCACAATTCCCTCATTGAGGCAACCCAGGGCTTTGGGATTAGCCCCTAAGGTTTCTGAGCCTGCCGTCACTAATAATTGGGAAAAAACAATCGTGCGAGATAAAAATTATTCAATTCGTTATCTCCATTTCCGACGTAGCATAAATCTCGTAATCCGGATTCATCATAACACTGTCCAGCCCTCCAGTTCAGGTCTACGTGCTAGCTCTGTCGATTGTCAACTTCAGAAACTATTTAGAGACATAATACAAGTGGGTCTTACGTAATTTCTTGAACCAACATAATCTGCGCAGTCCCCCCCCCATTCGAGAGACTTGAAATGCTATTTCCTGTCTCCCGTCATCATTGCCATTTACAGCCAAGGATTGGGGCTGCATCCCCCTTACAGATGGCCGGCCAGGACCCACCACGGGTCGCCCTGCCGCCCCGCTGCTGTCTCATTATCGCGTCGCTGGTGACAGAACTCAGCCTGTCGAGTTTCCCCCCAAATTGCGTAAGACGTTATCTGGGCCGAACCTCCTCTCCCACCGCTCGTCGAGAGTGTAATTAAGACAGATTTTGTTTAAAAGGAGATAAAAGGTGATGTTTTATGTCCAAAGCTGACGCGGTTGACAGCGAATTCGACCAAAAGATGGATGCGGTCAGTGCAGACAACGGGCAAAAATATCACTCAAGACTGTGTCAGCGCGCTTTTGACAAGTACCACGCGTGAAACCTACAGTGTCCGCACTGATGATTTTCCAGCAATTGGATGTGAGCCTTTTAAGGATGTTGCAGAACTGGTGGCCGCTTGTGGGGGGGCCTTGATCAATTGAAGTGATTCAAAATTAATTGAAGACCTGCGTCTGGTGTATATCAAAATGCACGTACCGTGTTTTAAAAACACTTTATGATTTGACTGGTTTTATTTCACGTAAGATTGTTTTGTGTTCAAACATGTGTGGTACTAATATCTGGACATTTGCTGATCAGCAAATTCTATAATTATCTTTTAGATAAGTTAGCGGAAGTTAAGGGACCAAAATCAAACTGGGGTTAGTTTTGCACAGAACCGCCGCCATAACACACTAAATCGAAATAAACAATAATTTTGACGAGCGAAAAATGCGTTTCACCCAGCTTCATTTACCAAGCCTTCTAGTCTTAAATCCGATTGAAAATAATAATTGAAATCGACAAAAGACTGCCACATCCCCCGCTGGCAGGTTGACTTCATGTTTTTGTCCTGTCATTACCGAGCAGTCCGACGGTGTTACAGTATTTCCAACTCTCTGGCGTCTGTGGACAACCGTATGGTCAATTGTGAATTCACCGCAGGAAACCATGCGCGGTGGTGTGAAATAACGACAGAAATCGACTTCAAAAGAAGCAGGAAATTATAAATGTGCGATTATAGATAGAGGGTACATCCATTACCAAGTCGCATGCACAGTCTGCGATTCACTGTTCAGCTCCCCGGGAGTCTCAGAACACCCATTTTGTCAGCGGCCTCAAAGCGAAGTGGGACGCCTGGTCGGAGATTTCAAAATACGTGTGTGTACCCACGTGTGTAACTTCAAAGCGGTTCAAAGCGTGTTAATGTCGCGTCTATTGCTAATATTAGGCTAATCGTGTCACTTCAGATGTGATGGAGGTTTCCATAATTACGGTCAACTTTATACATTGTGGTACCCGAATAGGTCTGGTGAAGTTCACACACTTTTATGTTTTTGTTTTCTTTTTCTGCACGGCGTTTTAATCATTGTTGTTTACAATATCAAAGACCACGATGGAGACTACTGTCGGGGGGGTCAGTCATTATTTTTCATCAGGCTTGTGCAAGGTGAAGTTTTTCTAGGTTGAACTTTATGCATGGCCAGCTTCACGATTGTACTTTCCTAATATGTTCCCGGGCAACGTTATGTGTGTGTGTGTATACGCTCTTGTGACTTTTACGTACACTTCTGTTGCGTGTGTGGTGACTGTTTCAGTTTGGAAACTTGAACATTTTTTTAATGCAAGCTGTTTAGTGATAATTCCGCTTCAGTAATGAGGAACTGCGTCATGTAGTGTTGGCGTATGCGATGTGCACGGTGATAGTCCCGCAGACATTCCGCTTGTTCCGAAATGGGCATCTGCTGGCACGAAACAGCCGTGGTGCATGCTGGCTTCCGTCTGTTCCTTGCTCCATGCTTCTGGGAACTACATCCAACTTCACCGATAAGGGCAGCCAAGCGTGAACGCTGGAACCAACAAGGGGGACAAATTGTGTATCCTCGAGTAGGTTTCAATGAGGTGAAAAAGTTGCATAAGTATATCGACATGATCACATCTACAGCATGAGCATTCCACTTCAGTCAACAAAAAAACATGTATCCCCGCCGGTTGATTTGGTCATGTGAAATTGTGAACTGTGCGTTCAAAATAGCAGCGTGTGAAAATAAACAGGCCGGCGAATATGTTATGAGCATGTGTACCGTCCCGGTACAAAGAACGCAATGTCGAAAGTCGTATACCTTTTTATCCGTTGTGATTTCATTTCAATGGACAAATGCCTCTGTCGTATAGACATGAAGTACCAGAGCTGAATAGTATAAATCACATTTTCGGCACTTTCTGTCCCTTTTTTTTTAGTAAAACGGATTGTCGTGTCCCCCTACTCCTTTCCCCTCAGAGAAGATTAGTTCGTTTACATTTATAGAGTGTTTTTTGTCTCTTGTTTGTTTGCCCTTATTGTAAATTACTTCAAATTGTGCTCGTGGTTTGAGCGTCTATTGGTAGGCCGATTTAAAAGTGAACCAGAAGTTTGTAGTTATGCGTTTTAGTGTACGATGCCACCTGGCATGTTTCAGCTGCCGCTTTGCTCAGCTAAATTAGACCTTTTTTGGTGTGGCTGGGTTCAAATCATTCTGATCTTTTGCGACGAAGGTAAAACATCGGAAACACACTGGTTTTCTTTTGTTCTCGACCCGTACCGATGAAGACTACACGCCAGTGCCTACGAAAAGCTGACCTACAAAATAACGAGGAAAATCAAGTAGTTTCACATTTTTTTCGACAAAAAAAGTCGACAAATAGCAGGCCTTGAGCCACGGTGAGCAGACAGTGTGCCTGTACTTGTCTTTATGATCCTACCCATTGCTGGGTCACTGCAACGCCGAACGGATGTGTTACCATTTAATGCGATTTTTTTGTAAGTTCTTAATTTTTTTTCCAGTGCTGAGCACAATAATTACATGGCACAAATGGGTCCATTTATTGTCGCCCGTTGTATATGACCACCACACGTGCTTCGAGTTCGAGTCACATCGTCTGCTGGCCAGAGATAGAATTTGCAGTGTTGGAGAAAAATTGCGTTTCGATGTGCGTGCCCAGTCAGAATGTACGAATCCTTACATACCGGCACAGCTTCTGTATAAACTCTACGACGGAACACTTCGGTTTGAGACAAAAGGTCCATTACATGACTTTTACAAGAAATTTGTACCTCGACGGAAGGGTCTGAGGGTGAAATGATGATATACGATCTGGCGGAGTTGAGGGTGTGCCGGTGGGGGGAAAATTGTGACGGATCACGACGATTTGTGACCAAATTCGGCATTGACCCCCGCGCGCACTGCTCGCCCGCCTGACCCCCCATCGCGACCCCTGTCAAGTCCCTGGTCATATTTCGCCAATTTCAAAATAAGCAGAACACGGCTTTGTTTATTTACACGAGAGCCCGATTCCGAAGTGGGAGAATGTTTAAAGTTGATGTTTCCCCCCCCCCTTCGGTTGTATGTTTCGGTCTGGCATGCTTCCGTCTTGCTTTCTTGCTTGCCTTCTTGCTTTCTTTTCATGACACATGCAGACTGTAATGCTGTGAACAAATAATCAGTTTTATTTGGGGCTTTAAAGTTTATCTATATAAACTGGCAGATGATTGCTGAAATATTTTAAATGAAGCTACGGCTCTTTAATTCGGCTTATTGTGGAATAATTATGAAATGTGATTCTGCAATTTTTTTATCGGAGTAAAGGTTTAAAAGTAACATATCTGTTTCATTGAAAGCAGGAACAGTATTTTTTTTACTTGAAAGTCACGAATTCATTTTTTTTTCAGACAGCAATAATAGGCCTAAGTGACTTTCTCTCTGGAAAATGAGAACCGAACAAAATATGTGGCGAGTATGTCATCCTCCCATCGTCCAAAAAGGGCCTTGCACATCTGAAAAATCGACTTGGGGACGGAAATAACCTTGGCAGCCGTCATCAAAAAGAAATAAAAGAGTGTATTATCTTTGTGAAGAGAGTATCAAAAGAGCTGGGAATGTGCATTCGCCCACGACGTTTGTATCAGATCCTCAACTGAAGACGAAGACTCGGGATTTTGTTATCATTGCTACAGCAATTTAATTGTATTTGCCTTGAATTCTCCCCTCGTTATAGTCCATTCCAGAGATCTCTTATTATTCTGCTCTCCCCGTCCTGTCAGAATATTGTCGAGGCAATCGCCGAAACACTGACAAAGAACTGATGTGATGAAGAGAGGGTGGACTGAAGAAATACCACGGGAGAGCTAAATGAACAAGACCGTAGAAATGAGCTGAAATGAACACAAATGACTAATCAATGGCCATTCTTTTTTGTACGTGTGTGTTGTGTGTTGTATGCCAATCTCCCCCCCCCCGCCTGTCGGATTACCGTTTTGAACCATGGGAATGATTATGTCAGCCTGCCAATGCGATCAGTCCATCTGGCCGTGAGATGAGCACCGGCGCACCGACAGTTATGCGCCGCTGACAAAAGCCCCTGCCGGCCAAATCCTCCCGGTCTTTTATCCGGTGGGCCCGAAAAACGTTCACAAAACCCGTCCCCCTCTCTAAGTCCCCATTGTCAGGCCATTCTTCGCCAGTGTCATCATTAGCAGGGCGTCAATACACTGTCACTAACCGACCCCTTCCAAGTCCTTTCAGACCCCTACTGTCCCTCTGTGCCGTGTCCTCCCCCCACCAATAGCCCTAATAATCTCCGTACACGGACAATCTCCTTTATTTTCTCCTTTTGCCTCGTGCACCCGAGAAAGGAAAAAGTAAAAGATAACCAAATCTGGATCCTTGGGACATCCGGGCCACACGGCCGTTTTATCAACAGTTTCCCTTTTCTTGGAGACGGGATAATGGCTGTCGGTGGGGAAACCGAAGTCAACTTGTCGAAATTATTGTCCTTCAGTTCGTGGCCCCGCGTGTTACAATGGCAATCTGGATCACCTCCTGGGGAGAGAAGGAAACTCACACAAAAGAGCCTATATTCGTCTTTTCGTTGACACCATTGAAACTCTGTCCACCTGACTGTATGACGTGTGTCAGATTGGACCAATCACCGACGCCGGAAGGTGCCTTAAGCTATTTGATTTGTGATGTGCTGTGTTATGTCGTGGTGTGGTTTGGTTTGGTTTTGTATTCCGTTGTGTGTGTTTTGTTTTTAGTTTTTGCTCGGTTGTCTCGTTTCCACTAAATCTAGCCTGGCTTCTGTATTCAACGTAGCAGTTGCCGTTTATACCAACTGAAAAAAAAGCGCGGATGGTTCTGTACCAGAGTGTTTGTCCGTCAACAATGTTCGGCTTCTGCTCGAAAAGAGAAAGACTTTTCTTCTTTGACACCTTCTGGCGTCAGGGAGCCTCAGTTTGATAAGTCGCCTTGTTTCGTCAGTCGCGCCATCCATGCCGATTATTTTTAAACTCTCGGTGCACTTTGCAGCGACGACATTCCATTGCATTCGGAAAGAGCCGTCAAACCTCGGCATTGTCTGCTGGAATACCGCGCTTGAAGATATGCCGCATCGCCCAGGAAGGCTTGGGAAAGTTTCACGATCTGTCTCGCTGTGGCCCAAGCATTACCAAAGTGTACCCCGTATCTTTCTCTTGTTTTCTCAAAAATAGGTTTCCCGCTTGGGTTACTCCTCTCTCGTAAGCTGAAGAGGAGCTCAAAGGAAGCTCCTGATACCAGCTTTAATCACAGTTTTTATCAGCGGATGATTGATAAACCTTTGGAATGCTAGAAGTCGAATGTTAATCTAAACATGGTCGCTGCATGATGTAAACGCATGCTTTACGTACGCCGTGGCCGTATATACATGTACATCTTCAAAATCATAACTTTTAATGGTGTCCAGATTGCTCGTGTGCATACAGGTAAACGAGTATGCCTCCTCGTCATTGTCCACAGATATTTATTGTCCATATCGATGACAATATTAACCATAGTACCTATTACTATACCCCTGCTTTAATAAGGTCATATTGGGTTGACATACGTATATATTACCCCCGTAAACATACCAGTCACCCCAGAGATTATTTTGTCTGGTTGCGGACCCGGGCCCTTGCAACAATGTCATTGTGTCCTTCGCCGTGCCAGCATGCCGTCCCCCAGTGTTTACCGTTCTCGTGAGGGCGCGGCTAGGGGGTCCGGTCCGCCTACCGCGCTCCCCCGCCGGTCCCCACCGGTGCCGCATAATTGGTTAATCGGTCCCACTTTACGGCAGGCTTCGCCACGAGTTGCCAATACCTCCGTCTGCTCTTGTTGGTAGGCCATTCCCAACCAATGTCTCTGAGACTTTGCTTGGAGTTTCCACTCGATATCGCTCAAGCATGAGCAGAGACGAAAGTGGTCGTGGTGTGTCGGCAGTAAAGCTATATGGAATTAATTAGTGGAGTACAGGCGTGGGGGTTTAGTTTTATGACTGGTGTATTTGGGGATTATTGTTCAAGGTTAGTCCACTTCATCAGATGAGAAAGTCCTCAATGGGGAAGATTGAGTCTGGGTACCAGATAGCTGATAGGTTATATGTGTTTCGAAAACACAAGTATCTAATGTCGCATTTTTTGTGTGTTTGCCCACCCAATAAGTACAATGGTGTATTACCCAAGGCAGTAAAAAGTTGATTTCAAATAATATTCCTTGTCGCACTGAAAAATGTGACACAAAACAGTCCACATGTACACGGACTTACTGTTATTTTGTGTCCACTCTGGCACTCTCCCGCGCAACTACGTCATTTCCGCAACAGCAGAGCTTGAATCTGATTGGCTCATCAGCTTGGACCAGATTGTCTCCGGGTGCTGCACAACGCCATCTGCTGCTAGCTCCTGCCATCTCACACGGTATACTCAGAACACAGCGCATTGCCCGCCTCTGTCCTACTTACCGCTTCGTGCGTGCGGGCCCTTGCCTGTTTTCGATTAGTACCCCTTGGCGTTTCCCCCCCCCCGAAAAAACCAACCAAAAAAGGGGTCCGGAACACATGTGTAGAATTATGATCTTTCCTGTTTGTTGGCTTACGGTATTGTGGCATCCCATGCTACCATGGAGAAAAATCTGCTTTATCAAAAACAGTTGACACTCTAGGCCTAGAACGAATATGAATTAATCGATCAAGATTGTTCGCAGGACGAGCCGTCCAAGAAGAGTACGTTATTCTTTCACTTAGAACGAACTCGTATCAGAATTGTGTTATCGTCGAGACTGGCAATTTAAACCGTTAGAAATACTCCGGTGCATGGAGATTGCTCAAGAAAAGTTGGATAATGGGGTTACCGTGCGTCAAGTGAAGTTAAAATCCGTTTGTTTGAAAATTATCTTTGATATGTAACGATTCCTCTGTTTAATTCTTTCAAACAAATAGCCCAAACTTTGTTATCTTTAGCAACGAGCAACGGTCCGCTTGTTGTCAAGAGTCCATCCCAGCCGCACGAACTGATGCCAAAGCGAAGGTATTTTTGAACCATCCGATGGCAACTTTCTGTTTTAAATTGAGCCTCGGCTAAGAACTGAAATACCTGGAATTCTCCAGGCCTCGACAAAAATTGTTTTAAATAAAAGGACAGTGTTGACGTCTGCGTAATATTCATCCATTTCCCCCTCTCGCTTGCTTACAATTTGCAAAGCCCCGGAACAACAACCCCACATCGTGTTTATTATCACATTTCTGCTGCTCCCCTGCGGGTTTTTTTTTTTTTTTTGTCTGTTGTGAGCTGGGAGCTCAGAACGTTATCGGCTACTTAAAGCGCGGGGCTGTCGGCGCGCGGGTGTTTGGACGAAAAAAAGGTTGGCCGCCGTACTTCTCTGTCTTTCACTTGCCGTTCGCACGTGGCTTCCGGAGATCCCGCAGTGTTGAGCAAAGTGGTCTAATTTTTGCGTATATGTGTTACGTGCGTGTCCCACCTCTGCATCTTTTAGTCAGTGAGTATGAAGAGTCCAAGAAACAAACACTATCCAGACCAAAATTAATAATCCAAAATCCCTTTGTTCCTTTCTTTCTTTCTTTTGCCTTTTTGCCTCATTGTCACGCTCAGTTGGCTCAAACCTTGGTACCGGAAAGTCAGATGGCCTGTAAAGTCCACGGCGATGCAACTGTCTCCTCGGGGAGGGTTGAAAAAGAGGATTGTTTATGTTAGGGTTGAAAAAAGCCCAGTCGGAACTGCCTTGCCAGCAAGTCCGTGCACCCTCACAGCGTGTGATCCTCAACCAAGCGCAGCATGCCCCGTGCCATCTTTATACTCCGGACTGTTGTGCACATGCGCGTCTGCAGAACACATTTTTAAAATCTGTGCTCACCAAGTCTGTACATAGTGACTATAAAAAGATGTTTCCTTAACCATAAACGTGAGTCACGAAACGATATGAAAATGCAAGGTTCTTATTAAGCGCGTCTGAACTTCCGTGTCGACCCCGGCGTTTTCTCTCTGTCCTCGTCCAAAATGTTGTCCTCATTTCGAGGCATCGCTGCTTGTGGAGAAAGGCCAGCTCGAGTCATCCAAGCGAAACCTCAGACACAAGTGAAAATGAGGTCATCACATGCGACTGGTATCGAGGCAAAGATAAGTCCCCAATGATCTGATGCGTTGTGGGCTATATAATATTAGTAACGGAAATTAAAAAAAAACTGGAAAAATGTCTTCGGAATGGAAAGGAATGTTAAGATTAGCAAAGCAGAATCCAACTATAAAGAGCACATGATTATGTGGGGTTTCGCGAGCTCGGTTATGACAAGAACCCGTGAAACTCATCTGCTGAGTTTTCAAAATATTTTTTTCTCAGCAGAACGAAACTCACAAAAATGCCACAACTGACCACGTGGGTCATCGCGAACCTGCACCCGTCGACATCATGGCATCATGTCAAAACCATCACACGTCTTGTGTTTGCAACAAAATGTGTTGTTAAACTACAAAGAAAAAGATGGACAGCTCAGCGTTTCGAGTGATAAAAAATTCAAAATCTTGGAATTTCTGAGGTACTATTTGGTTCTATGGCTCTGTGCTGGTCACAGCTTGGTTGTGTCCCCAACACCAGCTGACAGTTGTATCGTTATGATTAAAGGCCCTTGTAGTTTGTGGCCACTTTTAATTGACTGACGCCCGATAAGTTGTTTGAACGTCCGTGATTGGTTGACTCTGATCCGTCTCATCGTTGGTTTTTGACAAGCCGCGCCGCCATCGGCACGGTCTCGTGCGGTCTTGAAAAATACGAAGAGTTCATCATCAGATATCTCCCGATTATAGCTTTAAACAAAAGTATCGAACAGAAAAAGAAACGAGGCTCGTAAACACAGGATCATAAAAAATTGTAGTCGCCCTTTTTGGACGAACAGAGGAAATGCACACATTCCCACATGCTCGCGGGGCAAGAAATTGTCAAGATGGAGTCGCAAGTGCACTTTTTTAGCCCTTACTCTTTCATTCTTCCTTCGACCTGAACCCTCCCTGGAAAAAAAAAAAACATTTTACGACTTCAAATTGTCCCCAGGGCGCTGCTTGGAGTGTTTAATGTTATCGGTTCGCTCCCGTTAGTGTAAACAGAAGACTTGTTTTAATGCGCGCATTTCGGTATGTTTCGTACACCGGTTGACGAGAAGGACCGTCCCTCGGAAGAGGCACGTTCGCTCCGCAGAAGACTTGCGCCGAACGCCGCTGGCTTTCTGCGCTTTCGGAAGAGCGCACGTCGTAAATAACGTCCCCTTTTTAAAAACTCCGTTGTGTGTTTTATTGCTAGCACGTAATAAAAGCCAGTGTTACGTCGTTAACTACGCGTCCTACGGTTTGAGAGCATTTTTTTTTCGCACATAATCACAACAACGGGAGAACTGTATGTTGAACTCTCTTGCTCTTGGGTCATATTTTTTAATCTCAATTTCGAACTACGCATCGCTGGAAACATCTATCGCTCACATGTTGGTGTCCTGTATGCTACAGCCCCTCTTTAATTGTGAGCACCTATATCTTAGTCCCTTATTTTCATCTGCTAGAATCCTGTGTTTACAATTTTGTTGAAGGTCCACATCTGTTGAGGGGCGCGTTTGCTTTGTGCATTTGCACACTTGGAACTGAGTGGCGATATTACATTCCGCAAAACCAGATGTGAACTACCAAACTTTCTCAACCCCTAGTTTCCACCGGCGTATGGTAAAAACAGGAAGACACGGGGAGGAGCTCTCTGTTCAGGCACCCCCCCAAAACAGAAGTCCCCAACGTTTTGTTTACTGCTCCTCGCACGGATCACTGAGTGTTCAACTCCGGCGATGATCGGTCAAACGATGTGCCAGCGATGCGGATCACTCAACGGACCCGCGTCTCGGCACGGAGAGGGGAAAAAAACAGAGAAGACGACGAGGGGCCGGGGAGGCCCGCCGAGTGCTGTGCCCGGGACCCCAGCCGGTCCGACCGGCACCTCCGTTTGCCGTGTTGAAAAGCCAATCTTGTACACAAACTTCGCCGTCGAAGATCAATATTTAGTCGAGTTAAAGACGAGAGAGAGGGCCCAGTGTTCGAAAAGGTGATTTATGAGGAAATGTCCCTTTTTCTTCAACGGTCACCTCTAGAAAGGAGAACAAAACTGTTATTGTAACATTCTTGAATATCCGATCAACCATGCACAATGGTCGTTTAGATATTGGTTCCAAAAGGCGTCTCTGTACGGGGATAAAATCCCTTCTCTTAGACTTCTAAATATCCGTGGATTCGAATGCATTTGAAGCAAAATATGGGACGGAGAGAACCCCCCCTGCACCTTTCTGTTGGTCATTGTTTGGTCGGAATCTCAGGAATTCTTTACAGACTTCTATGGGGGTGTGTTAGGTAACAATAGTCTAGAGTGTGTATAGGGATTGGACAGGTAAGGGGGGTACCCCTCCGTCCCATATCTTGCCTGGTATATTCGAAAGTGGAAATGATAGAAAGACTCTGTGCGGGAAAACTGAGGGTACTGGGGCTTTTTGAGATGGGGGACATGACACCAGCTCTGAACCTTCTTTTTTTCTGACCTCGATCATTTTCTATTTCTAGACATTCTATTTCTCGAAATCAATTTTCTGAATAGTTCAACAGTATGCTCGTGACACTGTTTAGAGAAAGTGACGAATGTTCGACATACTGCTGGAATCTTGTCTGTCAACCGGCGGTTCAGTCCGTTAGTGGCCACGAAGTCTTCGGCATCCCCAAAGAGTTTACATTTTTTTAAAGAAATGCTTTGAAGTGACGTATAAACTATCTGCGTTCAGCCGCATGTTTATTTGATCTTAGATCAACAATTGAAATATCAATAATCATGCTGGCTTTTCCCCGAGACGGCATTGCGGGGGGGGGAGCACATATCCCGCAGAGCCCGATACCCTGCTGTAAAGTCTGCCAACTGAATCGTCGGGGCTGCTGCATTGCTCTTCACAACTGAGAGCCCTGTTGGGCATTTCGATGAAAAATACGAACCACGCTCCGGCCTGGTCCAATTTCATAGAGCTGCTCAAGTGCAAAATTTGCTTAAGCGCGAGAAAATCTTGCTTGATAAATCAGGTAACCAGCCAAAACTCCGTGTCATGTGTATTGTTTGGGGGTTGCATTTATCTGTCTTTTGGTTAGCTGGTAACCTTTGTTTTTTAAGCAAGGTTTTTTACGGTTAAGCAAATTTTGTGCTTAAGCAGCTCCATGAAATTGGCCCAGTTGCATCAACTTCTAGGCGCGAGATAATTTCCTGCTAATGGTCCAGTCCTATCGATCCCGCTTATGGAATACATGGGTTGGATTCGAACCTGGTGTACAAAGATGAGAGAAGGGAAAAAATAACCCGGGCCATATTCTGCTCCGGCTACCCCACCACGGTGTTAATCCAAGATCGCAGCCCCGGCAGAGTTTCTACCCTAAGACAGCAGACTGAATTCAGTTAGAAAGCGGTGTTGATGTAACACGAGAGTATTCTGCAAACACTGGGTGTTCAGTACAGAATTCACATGGTGTTGTTTAAACACCGCAGTTTTACGCTCCACACCATTCCAAAACCTGTCCTTTGGCCTATATTTGAGCGACAAACACCCCCTTCACAACCCGGCAACCCTCTCAAGAGCAAAGCCTCCGCGACTTGTCAAGTGACGACCCCGCCGACAGCCATCCATCCCTCATTCCATGTTGTCATGTTGCAGCATTGCTCTCTCCCGCCATATCGGAATACCCCGGGGCTTTGAAATTTCTGGCTGTATTTCTTGTCGGCGTTTTTTTTTCTACCCACCCGTGTGTGACGTGACCAGCGCGGCCGGCCGCGCCAGAGCGCGCGGTGCTTAAACGTCGGTATGCACTATTTTTTGTCAAAAGCCCTCATAAATTAGCACCCGTCTGTACACCAGCAGAAAAACACGCTGTTATTAGCCGGCCCGCTCGATATGACATTGAGCAGAGAATCAGTTATTTGTGTAAAGAGAAAAGATCTGTAACTTCTTACATCTTTGCAAACTCGAACCTGTCTCTTTGTCACACCTGTCGTGCGTGGACCAGTCTCTTTTTACTGATCACTTTCTCCTTGTTTTCCACAGCTCCATTTCTACGAAAGTCTGGTTGACAGAATTCAGTTTGAAGTATAAAAGGCTAAACTATCGTCTATATTACGTGAGCCCCCCTTTTTCCCGCAAGTCTGTGAAGTTCAATTGGAGACTGAGAGAAGTGAAGTTGATGATAGCTGCAGCATTTCAGTTTTTTTTCACAGTATTGCGCATGCTCAGAACTATGCACGCATGCTCAGAACAGTGTGCATGCTCAGAACTGGTAAAAAAACGGGGTATGTTTGCCGCCACCAAGCGTCTCAAAGTCTCTCGTCTTAGTAAATGACTATTTCTGGATATCTTCGGAAGCTCCGTCGCAGCAATAATCGACTACGAGCAGAGCTCCGCATTTGGAGTAAAAAGTGGACCATCTCTCTTCGCCGATGACGGCTTCAGTCCTACCATTTGATACATGTTTACTAGTTGTTGCTCTCTTATTAAGACGTAGACCATCTTTTTGGCGTTTCATTATTCGTGAAGCTGTATAGTTTACGTTTCTGACTTTATGATCTGATCTTACGAACGGAGCAGTTTGAAGCTTTGCTGAAAACAAAATTTTTTGGGGGGGGCACTATCACTTAATGCAGTGTGTCCAGAAAGTCGTAAAGGTGGCACCGATACGTCATCGAATCGTCAACCAATCACATTCCAGTTGGTGTACCCACAACTCAGCCCGTTTTCCACGCAAAGGGGTCAACAACAAGCCAGGGAAGTTACAAAGTTCCTTGACCTATTTTCTCTATTTTTAATGCACTTTTTTGGGTCGGGCATTTTAGCAGCTACCCATGCCGGCAAGAAAACTGAAGAAAAAAAGAGGAGAAAGGAAAACGGTTACAGACAAAAGCCTTACCATAATGTTTTTAGCGCAACATTGTCCGCTGAGCTGTCTCGGCTTTCCCAACCCCAACAAGCGCGCCAGCTGACTCGGCCCGGCCACAATGACCGGCGAAACTCGATACGCGGCCCCAGTTGACAGAACGGCTTTGTCGTAATCCCAGTTCCGCAGCCCCGAGCGCCTCCCTCGACCCATGCGGGCGTCTCATCGGGTTTTGTCCCCACCCAAATCGTCCCAGGGAGGGAGCAGCTCTCCCACTCCCCCCCCTTCTTTTCAAGCCTCACAAAGGAAACAAAAATAACTTCTTGGTCGTGACTTAAGTCGGCTTCAAACGCCGCTCGCTTTTCTGCTTGTGTAACAATTTCGACTGTGAGGAGTTTTCTTTCTTTCTCAAAAAGGGAACAGTGAACGAAAAGCGATGAAAACAGGACGATATTTGTACCAACGGCGCGGGTCCACAGAACCGCCGTGTAACTGACAGATGCTCTGCCTTTGTTCTCAGCTTCATAACCCCGGGACGAGTTTGTCTTAAACGGCCGGTCTATTTTCCTAACCTTGTCGCTGTGTTTTCTCAGGCTTAAACCGTGACCACTTGGCTGGAGGCGTTGGTTATCAAGACATCCCCTTGGTACCTCGCACCACGCGAACGTACGCTGTGCTGTATTTCCTGTCCAAATCTTGCGACACCAGAATTCGTGTAGATTTTGAAATACTTTGTTCTTTGATGCTTGAATTTTTGCTTCACCTAACAAAAGGTTTTACCACACCGTAACTGTACGACCTCAATAAACGAGAATGATACGACTTAAATGAATATGTAATTAATCTAATAAATTATTACTGTTCAATTAAATATCATTTGGTTGTTTAGTATTAATCTGACGCCCTTGTTTCGCCGTTAAATTGATGATTGGTCAATCATTGGAAGTCTAGTATCGAACCTTTGCATAAAATAAAGCCTGTATAAAAAATGACTACATGAGTGTATAGTGCCTGTTTACATAATTTCTGACATATTTGGACGCCGTTTAGAGGTCATCTATTCTTTGAGCTCGATGCGATACGCAGATCGGAGAATCGCAATTAAGGACTGCATGTCTGCCTTGAGCGCAATCACCCCCTCATCGGTTGAAAAGAGCCATGTTGGTCGGGAGTGTTCATTTTTATGGTAGCAGTAACGCGTGTATTTCATGGTCGTTTACGAACCAGCGAAGTGCAGTTCTGACCAAGGGAGCCGCCACTGCTAGGAAAATTGCTCCCTCTCTTGGTTCACCTCGGGGTTCATACACTGGCTCCCGCGTCACATGCGCCTTCAGGTGCCGAAAGCCCCCTACTCCTAGCCACTACTCCCCCACTCCCTCCCTACCCCCACCCAGCCTAAATGTCAATGTCAGCATGCCCCACGTGGGGCCCCTCACCCAGGAATGTTGATGTCTCCTTCAATCTGTCCGCACCGGCATAAAACTAAAAAAAATCTATCCGCATTCCGCGCGTAAAAAAAAGACTCGGGTTTATCTTAGCGCGGTGTGTCATCTGTGTGCGAGAAGCCGTGATTACTGTTAGTGAAACGATGTTCGTGAAAGAGATATCGTAACACAACCCGACGCTTAAGGGCCATCAAAATACGACAACCCTTTCATCTTCTGAGATTATGACTCAGGATGTTTTCAAAGGAGCACGACGTCTTTTTCCAATAGTTTATAAGGCGGGCTATCAAGTTTGCACTCCGTATGCATTGCTTACATCATGAGGATTTTACTGCTGTGCATTATAATTGTTATCGCCTGTTACATTCTTGCGGAATAAATCCAATACTTATATGCGCAAAAATATTACTTTGGCCTCACGTTTAAAGGCCGGTTCCTCCTTCACGCGAAAGGGAACTCGGGCGCGAAGCTGTGAGGGCAGATCAAAATTTTCCCGTTGCGAATTCGTAAAACTTGAACACATTCCAACTCGGGCGAAATTTCCTTGCAAAATATTCGTGACGTCAAATTCGCTTCGTTGTTGCATTCGCCTGATGTATGAACCGGCCCTCACCCGACTTGATTTGGTTTGATCATCGATCTTTATTACAACTTGATATTTGATGTCTCAATTTCAACCAGTGAAGCCATTTGTACATTGCATTTTGTCACATCATTGTGGCCGAAACCTTGGTGGAAAAAAAATTACAGCAAGTCAGCTTTTGTCTTGCCATAGCTCCATGGTCTTGCGCAGGCTTGATAAAGCAGTCGTTTGTTGCTGACTAAAGCCCTCCAGACAGATTTATTTTACTGGCTGATGCAAAACATGTCACTAACCGCAGGCAAGGTCGAGGCAGCCAATCAGAGACCGCGTACTATGCGGTATGTTGTGGTACGCGAGCGAGCCAATCGCGTGCGGTTGTGCAGGCCCAGACTGACACTTACAAATTACAGCGCACCGGGCAAGTTGTCTAACATGCCACCTAGGCCAGACGGGGCCATTCTTTCCTTTCGCGCGCCCTCCAATTTGTCAGATCGTGCCTGGTCGTTCGACTGGTAAAAAAAAGAAGAGGAGAATCCCCCTTGATCCATTAACCCGTATCCCTCTTGCCCTAGCGCTGAGTTGGTACCCCGTGACCTGGGAAGAAGGTTGGTGTCACCGATGGCACTGGGTAGAGAAAATTGGCGCCTGAAAAAAATCAATCACAAATTTCTGTTTACATACTCTGACTTGCACATACGGACGTTCCGTAACCACGTATTCAAAGAAACGCCTTGTTCCAAGTCTAATACATCGATAAACCTGTAAACCTTCTCAGTTGATAACCTCCGTCAGATTGATGGTAATTTTTAAAGGTTTTCTATGAATTTCAATTATCAAAATGCAGAACTTGTTCTTCACAATTGATTTCAACAAGGAAACTTGTTTCAAAGAGATAAATTACACTCAACCATGTGGTATCTTCTCTCGTAGCCATTCTTATGTCACCGTAATAGACCGTGAGTGCATTGTGGTGCCATTGAATTTCTGTCATACGCTCTGTCGTTAGAAGGAGTTGGTAAGGCACCGTGACCCATTCTAACCTGGCCCATTCTAATCTGGGCCCAATTTGATAAAGCTACTCCGCAGAAATTCCTGCTTTATGCGAATTTCTGTGCTGAAGCTGGGAACCAGCCAGAAAGGATGTACATTACACGAGTTTCTGGCTGGTAGCCTGTATTTGCTTAGCGCGTATTTCCTGTGCTTGGCGAGTCGCACCATGAAATTTGGTCCCCGCTTGGTCAACACTTGCCTGCCATAGCTGAGCGTGTAAATCATATACTCTTGTACACACCCTCCTACCATATTTGGTCGGCCGAATCCACCTTCAAATGAAACATGAAACATCCGTCGGATTTATGACAAGTATTCTCGTTCGGTAGAAAAGTAATAGGAGCACACAAAAAAAAAACCCAAAGCAAATGAAGTAGCACAAAAACGATATCGATTGATTTATGAGATTTCATTTGACGCGGGTAAAGTTTATACAGGTGGCTTGCTCTTCCCCCCGAGGATATTGGTGTCATGGCGAATTGAATATTTGTGTGTAGGTTTAACCCTCTCCAATTTGCCCCTCCCCCCTCCACCCCCCCCCCGCCCTATGCGTGCTGGTCGAGGGCTTTGCAGGAGGACGGGGGGGAGTTACCGTCAAAACTCCCGTCGGTCGCGGTCTCCCGGGCGCAGCTGAGCTCCTCGGCCGTCCGGAGCGCTAGCGACAGGCCCGCCTCTCCCCTGCCCGGGAAACCGGATCCCGGGGATGGAGGTCGCGGAGGTCGAGATCGGGAGACTTAACCCCACTTCGCCTTCCTCGCGGTCTGTTTTGCCTCATGAGCTTCCAATAACAATTCCCCGCGACCGTTAAAAGATTCAGTGAACACCTTCGGTTTTAAAGGTGATGTCTGCTTGCAGCGTACCGTATCTGATTTTCTTGGTATTCAGACCCTCTGCCGTCAATTCAGTATAGCCAGTCTGCTTGCATTAAATTCCACATTTATACGAAATTTTCCGGTAATGCAAGTTTTATAACTGTGTCAACTGAAAATCAACTGCGATGTTCAGGTTTTTGTACATGTGGAGAGTTTTTGAGCATTGTTATAATGGTACCCTCGAAATGGTGTCTCCAAAGTGCAAGACAAAACTCACTGCTTGATAGACACATGCGTGGAGGCAGCGACCATCATTTACCAACCGTTAGCCCATCAACTATTGCCACCAATAAGGAAAGATGATTGTGTGACTTCTTGGTATATTCTGTATAGCTAATCAACGAGTATAGCTAATAAGCACGTTGGCAACAATGACAGTTTTTAGTCTGTTCAGGCACTGCCTCATGAAACCGGGTCTGGTAACCGCACCCGTCAGAACCGGCCCTTGCACCGCCCTCTACCATGTGTGACAACTCGAAGTCGAAGACCAACCCCTTTGGCGAAGGCCCCTGGGGGCCTGGCCGCGCTGAGCGCGAGGCATTGGCTACACCATGGAGGTAGGGAAACACAACGACCTACAGGGCGGGAAAGCGATACTGGGAATCGCTAGAGACCAGTCTGTCAAGGTAGACGGTGCGCGTTTTCATCGTACATCGCCTGATCTGACGGAAAGCCTGCGGTACGGGAAATCCCAGATACACTGTACAACGCCTGCCTCAAAAGTCTTGACTTTTGACATCTGTGTCGTGGCTTAATAACAGATTGGCCCGGCCGCTTGATGCGTGTCCAACGTGTAATATGTTCGGAGTCGGCCTTCACTCGCCACAGTCATCCCCAATCCAGTCAACATACCACGGGCTAAAATGTCAAGTTCCTAATCCTCATTTTTTTCGAAGCTAGTAAAATTCTTACAACACGTCCGGATTACAGGTACTGTGCTCGCACTGCACGTTTCTTTTCATTTTGCCTGTGTGCCGATTCCTTCAGTGCTAAGATCACTAACGGTCATTGTCCCGTTTTGTCACACTTTCTTGTTTCGTCATGCATCTGCCTTGCCCTCTTTCTGGCCAGAAGCAGGCGGAACTGCACCGTTTTCTCGTCATTCGAGCCATCAACTGACGGAGAACAGGTTGTGGATCAGTTGGGAGTTCTCAAGAGAAAAACACACATCACGCACATTGTGTAACAGGTCAATTTCAGTCAGGTTGAAACGCTCGGCATTGTGAAGGTTCCGCTGTCCACTTGGATTTCTGAGACGCATTTACCAACCATAGCCTAATTGCTTATCCAAAAATATTAAAAGCCGTGGATTTGTCGGCAAGGCACCACTATAAACCACGCCCCGGGATTTGTGGTAATGCACTAGAACGAACGCACAGTTTTGGACAATTACCTTGGCTTGCTTTAATAGTCTTGCGTTTGAGTCGTTGCTTTTAGTTCTGAAATCGTTAGCGACGCAATTTTATTTTAAACAAGCGTCCACCAATCTTAGATTTTCGAATCTCCGCTCGTTTACCTTCCAAACGTTTGACCACTCTTTAGTATCGATTACTTCCTATTCGATATTGTCAGAACTCTTTTCAAATTCACTGCGGTGAGTACATGTACACAATCGACGCCTTGTTGCAAAGGGACCCCCCCATTCCCGTCACACACCGCCAGGAGACCCCCGGGTGGGTACACGCTCGTGTTGACGCTGCCCCCTTTTGTGGGCCCCCAGGGTCGTGTCAGAGGTGACGGGTTACCTGTCGGTTTCCCAGTTGATGGAAAAGATGGCCCTGGGCCATGGACATCGATACGCTAACTGTGATGGCCCCTGCACGTGCGTTTATTATTGTTCGCGCCTCATGAGGAAATCAAGTTTGAACGGAAGTTGGTTAAAGACATGAAATTCACTCGAGCTGACACAGGTTAGCAATGCGACTTGGCATGTTTTGTTTTAATTTCTTTGTTGTGACCAATATCGAGATCCCGAAGGCAAAGCGAGATGTATACAAATTCTTGGATACTGTTCACGGTTATACTTTTCACGTATTTTAATAACGAACACTGCGTGTGTCTAGTTGTAAAGGTGGCCTGAGGTTCCACCCGTCAAATGGCAGTTGTGTTGATGCGATTGCATGGTCGGCAGGCTGGAATGGGAGACTCTGAGACTCTTGGTGGCGACAAACATACCAGTCCTGTTCTGAGCATGCGCGTATTGTTCCCGAGCATGCGGGCATAGTTCTGAGCAAGCGCAGTGCCTTGAAAGGGGACCGACATGTCTGCTGCCACCAGTGTTTCAGACGGTCTCCCGTTCGGCTTGTCTCGCTTTTTTAGCTCAGGGCTGAGCCAGGGCTATCACAGATTTTTTCAGCTATCGGTTATCCGCTAAAGTTTCATGAACTTGGTGCCCTGGAGATGAAACGTTTGAACACGAGTCTGCGAGCCCGAGATAAAACGGATCGCCCGAGGCGATACCGGGACGTGGCTCTGGGGTGGCTCGGTGGCAGATGATCCTGAATGCTAGACTAGGCAGGGCAACATGGCTGGGTAGTCGTAGGCGAGTTGAGGTGTAAAAGGGCTGAAGGGTTTTAAGCTACGTTGGTCGACTCTCACTTTCAGGTTGGCGAGCTGGTGCAAGAGGTAGCTAAACGAACTATGCTGAATGGGTGCTGGCTTGCTGACACCAAGTCCGTTGGTTTCACTAGCCATTCTGTCAAAAAGCTTCTTGTTTTTCGTGAATATATTTATACTCTATTAAGAAATGCTTATTTTTGCCCTTTGTACCTCCTTCAACGAGACCGTCCATATACCAATCCAGCCAGACCACTCCACGACCGAGCACAGCGCGCAAGGTCGTACTGACCGCCGGGGGGTGAATGCTCGACGGTCACAGCCTTGGCGCTCATGCCCGGAACGTCCCTGTCGTCGCTGCCTGCCCAATGTTCTGTCCAATTTACGAGCCAGCATTTCCCATATCGACGGCAATCCGCCAAACTCGACAGGCCGCGGAAGATTTATCCAGCACCGGTCCCCCTCGCTCACCGACCGAGCGAGATTTCACAGCATCTCGAGGGAATACAGCGAGAGCTGATGTACGTTCGTTTTCACCGTGGAAATTACTACACTTAAAACTCAAAAAAAAAGAGGGAGAGAAAAAAAACGCTGAGGAAACCGAACAACTTGATTTATGGTCCATTGAAATTATGACGGATTTTCTGGGGGTCGTCGGCAGCGGTGACATGTCTTGTTCGCTGTTTCTTGACAAAAATCGGGGCGCGTGAAATTTGTTTTGTCCCATTTCTCCATGTGGGCCGCGGAGGCCCGAGTCTCCAGTGGGTCCTGGCTTCGACCCCGGAGTCAGAGGTCGAACGAGGTCAGCGTGACAAAAAAAAGGGGGGCGCGGGTCGGCCTCTGTATCTTACGACGGTGTCAACGATGAAATATATTTATGGTGCTCGAACAACATTTTTGTTGCGTGTGATTTTTCGTGGAGTGTGATATGTTAGCTGGCGACATTGCAACAAGATCATAAAAATAACCGAAGTCTTGAGGAGTGTTCTGTGTCTGGAGTCCTGCTCCGACATCTGTGATGTCCAATTTGTGTAAATGGTCCACATCTCTGTTGTCCAATAAATCTCGGCCTGGGTCACTGTCTCTTGTACAGGGCGACCGACTTTTAGAAAGGTTATTTTGGCCAACCCAATGTGCCTGTTCCCTGTGGCATTGCTACCAACCGAAAAGTCTGACAGTCCATTTTGTTATTTTTGTTGAGCAGAGCTTCCACGCGCAACCTCTCTTTCTGAGATAAAAAAATCGCCAAGTGTCTCAGGATTACGGGAGTAAGAAGACAGTTAACGGTGTTTATTTTTGACTGTGCGTCTCATGCATCGGGCATGACGAAGTTGTGCTGATATTAAAGTATAGTGGACGACGATTGGGCACATCTTTTTGTACAACACGGCTGCATCCCTGTCACCTTCTTGCTGATCGTGGACTCCTCTCCAATCTGTCAGCGCAAGTCCAAGACCGTTCCTAACAAATGGTTCGTTGGGCTCTTAAGGAGGTGACACCCGGGTCTCCTTGGTACCGCCCGTATCAGCAGGCCTCCAACTCCTTGCGCCACACAGCGCGACCCTTTTGCTGAGCTTGTCCAGTTTATTTATTCGAATTCCGGGTAAACAAATCATCTTCTCCGATAGGACCACACGTCCCAAATTCCAGAGGGGGAGGGGGACGCGTAGCTGCCCCCCACATCTGCTGCTCCGTGCGCGTCTCCTTTCATCCCTCCTCCCGAGTTTTCGTCGGCTCTGAAAATAAACTGGCCTTAAGTACCCGTCTGTCTGCGCCTTCATCATCATCATCGTTATCATGCTGAAAAAGAAAGAAGAGAGAAGAGGGGGCCCTCTCATTTGTCAAACACTCGTGATATATCACAACTCACGGCGCGGTGTGATCGTCCGCTGTCTTTTTTTTTTCTCTCCTTTCGGTGTTGCTCGTTTGACTTCTGGTTCGCGGCTACCGCTCCCTGAACCTGCCGTTCGGGTTGAGCAGCTCGTCTCCGCGCGGTCGCGTCCAGGAACAAAACACTGCCAATGTCTTGGAACACTGTTATAGATGAGGCAATCGGCGACCGATTAAAGAGTGTCGATTTAAAAAGTGTCACCGAACTCGTTCGATTTTTTTTGTCTCAGGCGCGATTTCTGACCTGATTTTATTGCGAGGGTAATGTTTGTTCAAGCTCTTTTTGGATACGTGGACTTCACAAGTTTTCAACTCTGTTACCACAGAGAATTATTGAAAAAACAAATCGATAATAAAAAGTCAAGAATAAATTTCCTCTCCATCCATTTTTATAAACCACAGGTAAAACATCTTCCAGTGACTGCATATTGATTTCACTCGATATGAGAAGTGAAAAAGTAAATCCCGTCAGTCACGACAACCTTCAGGCCAAATCATTTTACGGATTCCCTTCCCAAAATATATCGTATCACCGTCAAGTATGCCGAGTGGAAAGACAAACCCACCCTCAAACCAAACAGAAAAAATGTTACCGAGGATTTTTCATCCTCCGGGGTCTCTTTTTCAACCCGGCGGGCGGTCGGCAGGGGCCGATTAGTCAATGATCTGCCGGGTTCCCTGGCACGACTTGGCCTGGGTGCGCCGGTGCCGAAACCGCTGCGCGTTTGGGACTTCGACAGGACAGAAGGACCGTACCTGCCCCTTGGTTTTTATTGTTCGTATATAGGCCTACGTTCTGATGGCTAAGATTGTCTAGTCCTGATCGGTGAGGTATCAGATCGAATTTAAGGAGCGATCGCTGATGAAGATTGAGATGGCGGCGCTAAGTCGTCGTGCCGTGCCGTATAACGTGCCGTGCCGTCACCAGACTCCGGGAGAACTGTCTACAGAGAGCCGGGGCTTCGATCGCCCGGCTCGGCTCAGAAACTCAGCTCTGGGTTTAGTGTTTCCACCCGCTGCATACCAGACCCTCTGACTGTTCAGCTCGTCTTTCAAGGCTCGGTCTCGGATCTGGCTGTTACTCAATTTGTCCACGCTGCGGGTTGCCGCCCGTTCTGTCGTCTGCGGTCGCTGCTCGTCATTTCTTTCAAACTCGTGTTCCAATTGGTTAGATTGTTGTTGAAGTAGTAACCAAAACCGACGACTGTTTCAATATTTTTCTTTTTAGTCTATCTGAAACATTGGCCCTACATTGTTGGAATTAATTTCTTTTTTTCCCCAGAGTTCAGATTCTGTCCAGACACATAAAGTGGCGATTTCTAAATCAGGATTAACTTCAGAATGGATATTAAATCTCATGGATTATGAACAAGTATTAAAACTACGACAGATTCTTCAAACTAATCATAAAAAAGTTACTTAGAGGCATTCTTCCCGTCAGCTTCACTTGTCTCACGGACCCATCAAATAACATGTCGTTCACGGAAGGCCCAAATCGTCGAACCGGACTGGACAACACGATTAACCCATTTACGTTGAGGTTAATTTAGTTACAAACTTTTTTTCTCTCTGTTTGGATTGGGCCAGGATGAAAGAGAATTCAGCTTGCGTCAAATGGTGCATACAGTTTCGAGTACTGAAGGAGCAATAACGTCATAAACTGCGCATTCGCACACGGGTCCCCAGTCGTAGTTGGGCGCCGAATTTGCAACCAAGTTGAGCGTGGTTTTCTTCACAATGGTGTTTTCGCCAAAAGAAATTCTCTCATGTAGATAAGTCGGTATTAAACTCCATGTCAGACATTTCCTCGCTGCATGGACTGTATGGCTCTATCATGGGGCGGCCATCTTGTTTTTCTACCTTTCAAACCCATGCATGATGCAACCAAACTGAGGCTGGAAGGAAAATAGCCTGTGCCTTTATATCAGTATGTTAAGTAATGCTGCTAAAGGGGCTCTAGGGAACAAGACAAACATGGCAACTTAATGATAAAGGTCTGTTTGGGTTTTGTCGATAAACCAGCAGCTCCGTCTACGAACGCTGAAAAAAATCCGGCTTTGTACCTTTAAAATGACGAAGACAATAATTCATTCCTGCAGTTAAAGAATTCCTGGAGATACATAACAATTTTTGGTCTTGTGATATATTTTCCTCACTTAAAACAAACATTGCAATCTAGTACTGATCGAAATCAAACTTAGCAAACGAGCTACAGGTTTCGCAGAGGTGAAAAATTTCACCCACTTTCAGTAATTGTTTACTGAGCAATTTACAAAAAGAAAACGCTGCCAGAATTACTGGTCGACTACTACTAGGAAAATCGGGGCTGAAATTTGAAGCTTGGCTTTGGATAGAGTTTGTATCGAGAGAAATGAAAACGAAACAGTCAGATCCTTACACCGATAGCTGGCAAGGAATCTCTCGGTGCGGCGGCATTACACGACATATCGACATCAAGCCTTTCGATCATGCAACTCAACTCCCCGCAAAAAAAGTATTTCCCAAATTCTTGTAATTGGATCCAATTCCCGTGCTATTGGCCCCCCAGCCGGATCGCTTAGGACCAGTAATTCCTACACGCTATCCCCGCGCCCGAAAACTCCACCAAAGTCACGTCCGTCCGGTCGGGCAAAACACGTGCGATGAGGCAGCGGTGGTACGTGGTGTTTTTCCGGTCCGGCTCGTCTTGCCTCCCCCCCCTTCTCTTTGCCCTCGGACACGCCCAAATTAGTCATCACTGAAATGTGTGTCGTTGTGAGCTATCGCGTACACCGGCTGTTCACCATTCCAACATCCCCCGTTGGAGTGTGACCAAATTTAGAAGCTCTCATTGGGACCACTGCTTGTCAGAAAATGCCGTGACGATTTGACTGTGATTTAACAGTGTTAGGTACATGCACATTGCAGTGACCTGTTGGCCAATGTGACTGTGCAGATATTCGAAGACATCAGTTCCTTGTGTGTTGCCGTATTTTCACTCGAACTTCGAGGCATTAGGCCTACTGACGCCAACTTCCTTCAACCGATTATTAACTCCACATATTACATGCGGAACTCCACTCACAGAAGTCGGTAGTTTTGTCGTTCGCATTCGACTCAGGACATTGTAGTTTTAACAAAGTTATCGCTGTAGGTCTGTGACTTGACGTATAAAAAGCGACCTATCGCCGTTTTCGAGATATAGCCACACCCCTTATCAACCTTGTGGAATTTTACACGCTGAGTTTTGTTTGTCTGAGATTGAGTTTCTTGCGTCCATTTTGCTTCATCACATAATCGGACAATATTTCACAAGCTGCGTTGGCGAGATTGTACCGCGAAAGTTCAGTTGGATTTAGATGTAACTTTGAGACCCATGAAGACCCCAGTGGGCGTGAGCCGAAACTTTCCTACCGAAAACGTCGAATTTGTAAAAATAGAAGTAACTACTATGTCGTAAAACAATGCGATGTCGTTTATTATAAAATTTGCGATGCCGTGCAAAAGTCACGACTTTGCGTGCCTTTCCAGAGCCAATGCAGCCGTTCAAATAGGTGCAGGCAGCACGAGGGTTGGATAACGTGATTGCGTGTTCGGTTTGACAGGGAAAATAAAACTGTCAAATTCGAGACGTCAACTTATTTACGACCTCTAGATTTAGGCATTCTGTGGTTTACATGTAAATAAATTTCAACCAGGAACATTTCTAGCATTTCTTTACTCACAGTTGTTACAAGCCGCGTGCAGGGAAATGATATCTTAATTTTCAGTGTACAGTAATCATCAGTACTGTTCTTCATTTTTGAAACGTTCCTGTCAGAGTTTAATATTGGAAATTCTTTATCATATCAAAACTATAGTTGTGCACATGGGACAGACGACCAATCGCAATCGATGACAGCTTCTAAAAGTACCTGAGTAGCCATGCATCTTTACGTTAAAGGCCGACATTGACAATAAATACATACCGCAGTCTAAGCTTCACAAATACCGCTTGAGGTCGGGTAATGTAATAATAACTTCGAGCACGCTTGACTGGTTCGCGCCGTGCTTTCGTCGACATTTTTTTTTCTCTGCCGACCATTCACCCCAGGGAATTTTCCATGTTCTGTTATCGCTGTATTTTTTCCACTTTCCCTTGCGTGTGTACTTAACGTCAATACAACCAAAATCCCTTCACGTACATCCCCGTCAAACAAACAGGGGAAATCATAACCGTTATTAATAAGATTTGGTCGGTCTATTCATACAATAATAAGTACAGTTTCAGTCGAGTGGCTCCCCTCCAAAAAATAAAATTGAAGAAAGAAGGGCATTCCGATTTGCCAGTAGCCCGTGCGATTCACTGTGCTACACTACGGACGTCACATGCTTTGTTTTTTTTTGGGGGGGGGGTTGAAGTCCCTCGCTTTAGTTTTATAGGTTTGGCGCTACCAGACCGTGAAGAAGTTACACTGGGGGACTTCCACTGAGCCTCTAAACAGGACGAAAAAAATGGCTCTATAAGTATTACTCTGGCGTACTGGTTCGATAGAAAGATGGAAGGAGGAGGAAAATGGGAAAGAAAAAGCTCCGCCCAGCGTGGGGTCGGGCACGCTGTGTCACTGACCTTGCGAGCGAGTCAGCGACTCCACCATCGACCGCATGCGCAAGTATACTCGCAGGCCACTGTATGTAAAGTAGGACCTCGCCTGGTAAGGACATGCAATGACGAGAGAAATTTAACACACGATCTTACACAATTGGACAAATCCGTGCCAATGTCACCAAGTAATGACCCACCGTTTCGGTTTTTTTTCCTTCTCAAAATTGTCTGTGTGACAGAACTTAGGCTATGCCCTTCCCCTACAAATCATTTAGACATTTTCGTGACTTGCGTCTATAAAGTAGACGTGAAGCTGACACGATCCCATTTTGCCAGCCTCTGTCGCGTGAACCTAAACACGAAAACTAAACAGTGATGTGAAGGATTTTGACTCAAACAGGCAAAAGTACGCTCTGTCATCCTCCTTTGCGCATCAAACATAGTGGGGAAAAAAAGAATCACAGCTTCAGGTTCGTGTGATTTTTTCTACTTCTACTTCAGTTTGCCTACTTCTATTCTCATAATGAACCTGGCCCTGTTAAGACTAGAGGGGTCGTCCTTCGCTCGCCCCCACCGCCCTTACAGCAGTACCCAAGAAGCACAAATACATTACGTAATTTTGTCCAGCACTCATTGGATGGAGTTCATCTGAACTTCATGGCACTGATCATAACTTCTGCGTGCGCATGATATGTGAGCACTGAATGTACATACGTTGATTATGACAGCAAGTATTACCCACAATGCTTTGTGCGTCGGTAGCAGTGACGTGTTTCCTACACCAGATATTTTGCAAGGCATTTACCCTTCAAAGCGTCCTAACAGGGTGTGAGGTGAACGGAGAGTCGCCCTTCTTTCTACTCAATCTGATCATGCTCAGTTGGCTCTGCGTAAATCCTAATCGTCCAATCACAGGTAGCGCTAAAGACCGCCAAAGGTTTGGAATATTTCAGTTCGAGTTGACTCGAGACTTTAGATCCTTGCCCGTTTTGTCCTTCCCTCAGTCAACTTCGCTCTTCCTGACTTTGTTTACATGTTCTCCATAAACATGCTGGGGGGGTGCACCCCTACAAATAAATTCCCATAGACAGCAGTGATAAATCCCCATACTTCACAAATATTTGAAAAATACTCACAACTCTCACAGGTGTTCAGGCTGCACAGAAAAATGATGTTCCACATGTCCTCTTTCATTTTCCTTTCAATTTTTAGTGGGTTGACCAATTACTTTTTGAGAAATTCTCACCCAAAACAGACCACCCCTAAAACGAAGGAAATTTCATTACCTGGGAAAGTAGCCGTTTTGAAAATGCATCCCTCTGCAATATGGCTCAAACAGTGCCACTTTTGGACCCGATTGCATCCAAATTGCTCAGAATTGGAAGCCCCGAGTCCGGCCCAGAGGTTCAGTGCCATATTTCTTCAATTCCCCACTTCCATGGCTCTCAGGACCCTCTAATGTAGAATATTTTCAGTGTATAACTTTTATTAATGAGCTCGGCGGACATATTTCTGGTCTAAATACAAGGGTGCACCCTGGGGCCCACATTGCACATGATATTTTGACACATGATCTTTGGACAAGTCAAATATTAAGAAAAGGGGGTGCCCAATAACCTGAACAGTCAAATAATGTGGCTATGTACCAACGCCCAACAACTTTACAACACTCAAAACTCTAGTGTACATTCTACATGTATAGCTGGGGGGGGGAGCCACTCCAGATGCATTGTCTCCGTATAGTGTGGACGACAAATTATCCTTGTCCCACTTCAAGGGGGAAAGGCCCAATTGCTCGTCGAAGTCACTCTCTTCCGATGAGAGTTGACCACTCAAGGACCACCGTACAGGTCCAGGGCTCCTGTCGGCCAAGCCTGCCGCCGGCACCAGCTACGTGGCTCCGGCAAATCGAGACCTTTCCCCTCTCGCCGAAAACGAACAACCTGCTCTCTGAGACGACAGGTTGGAAGAGTTTGTCGTTTGAGCTTACACGGCTGTTTCATGACCGAGGAAAAAAATTGAAATTTAATCGCCAGATCAGTTGAGAGTGGGCAGAAAATATCAGTCCACAAGTGATCAAACTGCTGCAGCAAAGATCTGTGAAAATTTTCCGTCGTTTGAAAATATTCTAATCGGAACGTTTAGCTGGCATGGTTTTGCACATATAGACATGAAACATTTGTCGAGCTTTGTAAAAATGTCAAAAATATGAACCTGGTTTGAAACAGCGTGTATTCATTATGGTACCCATAAAGAATGCATTTTGAAATTAAGAGCAGTCTCGTGTCCCGCGCGATTACATCGTGATCTCATTCACCATTCCTGTTGTGAACTGTTAAGATATTTGGTATTGGTTAAGAGCGCCAAGGGTGCGCTATGTGAGTTGTCTAATTAATTTGAAAACAGGCGAGGGAAAGAATCTGGATTAGACGGGATATCCTTGTATTTGTCTGATACGTCGGGTTGGTTCGTTGGCAAAACTTTTGTCAATAGTTGGACACAAAATTACAACTGACTTGTGAAGAAAGTTTTTGGGAAAGTGGGATTGGGGCACTGTGACGGAAGTCATGCCAAGTACTCTCGTGACTTCAAGCTAGCAAAGACGATTAAAGTACACTTGTGTTTATCTTATTGTCTTCTTTTTACTTTAAAGTCCATGTTTCTCATATTTATTCCGGAAGCTATCTTGGCTAGAACTAGTTCAAGATGGCAGCTCTTGCCAGCAAGGCTTGTTCCAATTATCCCTGGAATTACGGTGCCGCAAACGATCAATGTTTGTTGTCGGAAACAATTTAAATTTTGTCATGCTGTAAACATTAATAGGCCCAACTGAAAATGCTTGTCTCTGCCCTTGGTTCATCTCTGAGGCACATGTTGTCTATTATCCGTGCTCAGTCATTGTCTCGCCGAGAAAAAGCGTCTTCTCAATCACGAACGGCTGTCGCCAGGAACTGCTGACGGTTCCGATGGACACTGTGGGAAGAGGTCTCGCTCCGGATTTCCCACAAGCTAATGAGAAAGAACTCGATCACATAGTTTGGGTGGTCGCTCATGCCTACCAACTTCACAGGGTGCTGGAGAGGGCAAATGAATGACGTAAGTTGTCGAGCACTCATTGGATAGAGTTTACTAGAACAACATACAGCACGTGTCAACACGTTTGCGTGCGCATGACACTCGTGCCCTGCATGTACGTGCATGCGTAAATTAGGACAAAAATATGAGCGATTCGCAATACCGCACCTCCAAGAGTCGCAACGTGTTGGCCAATCACAAAGCGCGAAATCTGTCGACCCTCTCCAAACGCGCATTGGGTTGACAGATTTCGCTCATTGTGATTGGTCAACGCATTGCAAACTCATGGAGGAGCGCTATTGTGAAACGTCGGTATTATTCACAATGCTTTAATTTGCGCATCGGTATCTGTAACGTATTTGTGACAGACATTTGCCCTTCTAGCGCCCTTAAAGCGAAGTTTTGGTGGTGTTCTTCAGAAAAGCGCCACCAGTGTCTGTTTGTTACAACTCAAAACAATGACGCCAACCATTTTGTCTCTGACATCAAAACAGCGCCAGCAGCGGCGTGTCTGCTCCTTCAAAACAACGCCACCAATAATCTCTTCGATGGAACGGCACCGCCAAAGGAAAGGATTTCGACGGAAGGGTGAAAGGAGAGGAGAGAACCGGGGAAGATAATCTAGTCTCGGAGAATCGGGTCTGAAGTGTGCATTGGCCTTGCTGTCACTTTGTGAAACAAAAAATGTCAAGTCTCCTCAAAATAAATGTCAGGCACAGGCTTAATCGTCCATCACTTACCACCTCGTTCTGTTGTCGGCGCTGAAGTGGTACCGCGGGCTATTTTGACACTCCGCTGCTTGGAGTAAGACGTCATAAGTCGTTGGAGGTATTTGTCTTTCTCGAGTGGGCTTGGTGCCAGTGCGGTTTGGAGCTTGTCTCTCTGTGACCTTCAGTGAGACATCAGAGCCGAAACGCGGGCCCAAATGGGCTTGCAACCGAAGGGTGCTGGTAAACCAAGCAATGGTCACCTTAGATACCGATTTAAAATACCGACTTTGGAAAAAAAAGGGTGAAATTACCGAGTTCTACTAACCACTGTCAACCTTCTCCAGCTTAAATCTCGCTTGTCGGCCAACGGCCACTCGGCACAGCAATTATTGGAATGAGACGATTGGTTACGCAAACTTGTAAAATTACATGGACATGGTACTGCCATTAATGTTGGTATGCGCACGGACTTTTACGGTCCATCTTCAGATATTAAGCCATCCTCGCTCTCACGTTTTACCCTCTCAAAGTTCTCCACATTCACTACCGTTTAACTTTAATAATATCGTCTGGACCCCGTCTCTACAGCGTTTCGTTGGTTTCGTTGTCAGTTTTAACAAAGCATTTTTAGGGAGGGGATACAGGATTTAAGCCCAAATTTATTATCATAATCGATGGTAACTGCAGCGAAAGGTGCCGTCTTGTCCGACGCCAAGAAGAGGAAATTGGAGGGGGAAAAGCGCCGGCGGAAAACTCGGACCAAATGTGGTGGTCGCATAAAAGGACAGCGGCATCACAATACCTCGCAAAAATACGCCAATATTTTCTGCTGGTTTTACTCTGGACAAAGCCTTGCTGAGTTCAACGACATCAGATCTCGGACGTTTACTCGTGCCCTCATACATGCCATTCGGCATTTTTTCAGTTAGGCCCGGTGTTTACAACTCGATCGTCCCGTCTTCGGCCATTGTTAGTTCAGGCCGGGCACCCTGGATCCTGTTTTGCCCGTGCGGCGGCTTTTACGGTCGTTTGGGCCGGCAATTCGGACGTTTAGTCCCGTGGCCTTTCTTTTCGAACGCGAAGGTGGCGACACGCGGAATTACACGCCCGATTGGGGGAACTGAAAGGCCCGAATACACATTGCACACGCTTGCCCTGTCCCATTTGACTTTGCCCAGTAGCTGAATGGCCGGTCTTTAGGGGCAGGTGACAGAGGCTTGGACGCGGAGGCCTGGCAGATTTTTTTCCTGCTGTCTCCGATCGGGGAGCCTAGGGTGGCCCACAAAAAGCCATTAATTCTAATCAATAAAATATGCAGTGTGCAATTTCGCCTGCACGAAAGTCAGTATGGTACAGAATCTGTCATCCTTTATTATTTTTATCCTCTCAAAATGGCCCCCACTTTTTTGCCTTGAACGTGACCAAGGGAGCATGCTGCGAAACTACGGGAAACTAAGTGAAAACGGAAATTGGACGGGTTCAGTCCGTAGTCACACACACACGAGCTCCAGAGCGAGTCCATCTGTATTGAAAGGTCGACTCCAATTTAGAGTCCCGATTCCCTGCAGCTTAATAACGCTTGTTGCAGTTATCAAAGCTTCGTTTTCTTTCAATGCAACGGTGTATAAGTCTTTTGCGATTTAAATTTGAATAAAATCTATTACACTGAGATATCTGATCGCACATAAACATAACAATTTGAATTCCCCATTAAACACTGTTGCTATACCTCGTGATTCGGGGCAAGCTTTTGCATAGCTACCACAATCTCAGGAGTGGGCTGGTTCCTGTGTGCCGTTCTTATCTATTGAAGACAATGTGCATGTACACGTATTGGTGCAAGACGTCTCCAATGTTACTAAGCAAAAGCTTGCCCCGAATCACGAAGTACAGCAACAGCGTCTTTTAGTGTGGAGAATTCAAATTGTTATATTCGCATGAATATTAACGAACTCAGTATACCAGATTTAATTCAAATGTAACTCGCAAAAAGCTTACTGGCTCGGTGGGAGCCGCCGTTCCCGAGTTAATTTGAATGCAGTTTGCTATTTTGAAGTGCGGGCACCAGTGACTTCTACTCAGTCTCCACTAAGCCTCGCCTTAAAGTTGTGTATGGCTGTGGTTATTATAACACATGCCTCAATGGAAGCCACGAGCTAGGGGCTTTGGCCATTTCGCATGATTCGGTGCTTTTACCCAATTGCAGTCCGATTCATCGCCATGGCCTCAAAAACTTGACATTATTCCAAGAATGAATATCTTCCAGCCAATCCACATTTTCGATATCCAAATTCAATCTGTGGAAGTACCCTTAGGTTATATCGACTTTGTTGATAACAGGCTGTCGACAGCATACCCCATAATGATTTCCACTCGTATTTTATCTGAAGGTTTGGGAAGCGTGGACGGCCATCTTGGATTGGACGGGGACGGCTACGTGACCCAGCAATCGCAGAGGACAAAGCGCATGCGCACCAGCTTCAAGCACCATCAGCTGCGGACGATGAAGTCCTACTTCAGTCTGAACCACAATCCAGACGCAAAAGACTTAAAACAGCTGGCTCAGAAGACGGGGCTGACCAAACGGGTGCTGCAGGTAGGCCACTTGCACCAGACTCTTGAGGGCCTCCTGCAAAATCTTTGAGGGGTGTAGTTCATTAATTCAGGCCCTATTGAAACATTGTCAAATCAGCATTGTTCGGGGCCCAATAATATGCGTACCAACATCCCTGAGACATCTGAAACACACGTTAAATTATTGTATGGTCCATAATCTTTCAATTTCTTTTCAATTTTCTGTGGGTTAACCGATTACATTTTGAGTTATTCCCTCAAAACAAAATTACCCCCCCCCAAAAGTGATTTTTTCAAAGTCTGCTTCCAGCCATTTTTCAAGTGACAACCCTCAACTTTCTCGGGCACTTAGGACCATCTTTCAACAGTATTTTTTAGCCATTCTGCTCTCAGATGAAAGCCCAAAGACCCAGGGAGTGGATTCTAGCAAAGATTTACACAATCTCACCATTTTGGGGGCCATATAGTCAATTTAGTTCATATAGTCAATTCAATAATGCATTATGAGCTGGCTAGAAATTCTCGCTTGAATTAGTGGACTGCACCCTGAGGTTGCAGGCCAGTAAGTAAACTGCCATAGCCAATAGTGATATATACCTGAACTTCAAAAAATCAGGAAAAATACTCACGAATTTCTCAGGCGTTCAAGACGCACATCAAATTAAAGCTCAGTTAATGATTTTTTTAATTTTCTTTTCAAATTGCCGTTCATTAACCGACGACTTTTGAAGATTTTCTCGCGGAATGTCACCCCTAAAATGCAGTTGTGAAGCCCCTCGCATTTTGAAATATCGATGCCTACACTTCTCGACAAATAGACCGTTTTCAGGCACCGATTTCTTCCAAATCTCACTCAGACGCAAGCTGGTATTCTCTTTGCCCGCCAGAACCTGTCTTTTCTACAAATCTTTAAGTTCATGTGACACAAATTTTCTATTTCCTAGAGAATTTGAGTGCATACAAATTGTGATTTGGCCTGCGCAAGCATTTTTTTGGCCTATTTACTGGCCTGCAACCCTGACAGAGCTGTCAATAGAAAGAGTAATACCAACTTCAGACTTAGGGACCCAAATGGCTGTTCATTATGACTGCGCCCAGTACTGCATACAGCGTCTTGTGTGCCAATTGTCCTTGTGCAACGAAGCATAATGCACCATTCTGGATACAAAAATTGAGACGTTCATGCCGCAACTCTGCCTATAAAAATCTCTGTCTGACGTAGGTAGGATGTACAGTTATGTCTTAGCCATCTTGTGTCCATAAAATTACAAGTTGTCGCGAGTTCATTATCAACAAGTGAAGTTGCGTTACTTTTGCCAATGGGTCTACAGGGAACAAGACAAACATGCCAGCATCATGATAAAGGTCTATTCAGAGGGACACATTCTCTACCTTGCTCGAACAGCTATGACTTGAGAGTCACTTATTCGTCCCTTTCTCTCGACATAGGTATGGTTCCAAAACGCCCGCGCCAAGTACCGACGGAGCCTGCTGAAGAAAGAGCAAGGCGGCGGTGACAAGTCCGTGGGCTCTCCGTCCGGGCAGGGCGAGCTGATGCCCGGCAACTCCGTCTCCTCCCCGTCCACCAACGGCCGCAGCAGCCCCACTTCCACCACGGGCGGCGTACCCAGCCTCCACGGCGGCTGCGACACGAGCAGCGGGTCGGAGCAGGGCTCCGTCATCATGGGCTCCCCGGTCGGGGATGACGGCAGCGGCTCGTACACCTCGGAGGGGCTCTCTTACAGCGAGCTCAAGAACGCATCGGAGCTGTCCCCGGCCGTGGCCGACGAGGTGTTGACCATCTCGGCCATGCCTGCCCGCTCTCCCAACCACACCCTGGCAGGCGATTGTCTACCCTCCCCTAACGCCCTCAACGGCAGTGTACTAAAAACGAATCTTGTAGACATTTTCAACTGACATTATCATCATATCCTTGTCCCCGTAAATTATTGTTTGTGTTTATACGTTCAGAGCAGCTTGGTGTTGTGTCACTTCAAAATGATCTCTCTTCTGCCCGTCATAATGTTTTCCAGGTTCCAAAACAGACCGAAATTTAACCATGTTGAGTCCCACACCCATCAAGTATTTAGATTTTTCTCTGCTTAGTTGGTATGATTGTCGTGCTCCTGTTTTGTTGTGCACAGTTGTTCAGTTCGAATTTTTATAATTGTGAAGTCTGATTTCCGTGATTTGTGTGGAGTCGGTTTTTTCTTAAGCCTCAAGCTTTGAACCTAAACCTCGTGCAGTATCCGCCTCGAGCAGAAATACCCCCTCATCGGCTGAAAAGAGCCATATTGGTCAGGAGTGTTCATTTTGTTGGTAACGATGCGGCCGTAACGCGTTCATTTCCTATCGTTCTTGAACCAGCGAGGTTCAGTTCCGACCAAAGGAGCCTCTTATGCTAGAAAATTGCATCCTCTTTCGGTCAAGCTCGAGGCTCATAAATCTTTGCAAACACCCTCATCAGGTAATTCCGTCCCATCAACAGACGAAGACGCTTCTGTGATTTTGTACTACAATACGCCTTAATTGGTCCTTTATTTGTACGAGACACCTCAGGAACGACGGAGCGCGTTTTTTGCAACCCACATTTTGTGGTTGATATCACAGTTTTGTACAGGATGATAGTAATTATGTAAATAAATTTTAAAGATATTACTTAACTGTCGTCTTGTAAATAAAATTGAGTTATATTATTTTGTCAGTCATGTGGAGGAGGATGTTGACTGTCTCCGGAAGTTTTAATGTATCACCACGTTAATTTTAGTTGACGCACCCTCTTAATTGGTACTTTATGAACAACAGGGGGCGTTTACAGTTACAACGTTGCCAGAGGTTTCCGAAGTCGAGGGCTGCGGTACAGAAACTGTAGGCCCATTAGCATGTTCAATCTAAACAGTGAAAAAATTAGATTCTTTGGTAAACTGCATACAGATCATTGATCCAGAAGTGCACCTTCTTTCCAAACCCTCCAAAGTCAGAAGCTAAAGAGTTACGTATAACAGGTGCAGCGACGAAGCCGATATCTGGCCAATGGAGTGGATATATCTGTGACCCTGCATACTTTAAGGTGCTGAATTGTGTGGTGACAGACACAAGAAGTGTATCGTACGTTCAATGTGTGTGCCTTTAAATTTGTCACATAAGGGGACATTAATGAAAGGCGTTGGATAGATTGCGTTTATTTTTTCGACATTTTTTTACTTTCAACTTTTTGTTGCATTTTGACCTTTGTGTGGACGATTGTCTTTGGAATTGACGAATTTCGTTTTTGTGTGAACGTAGAAGGTGGACTGTAACGATGATTTAAGCAAAAACAGATATTAACATACATTGTATATGTAATGTTATTGGCAGCACGTTGGTCAACCACGAGTCATCCTCTCACATTGCAAGTGGTGAACCTATCCAAAATGCACCTTCGTAAATAAGATACCCATCAATGCTAGTCTCCATTGCGTAAGCTTGCGCTGGATTTCGAGTGTTTCAGGGAGCTGTAAACTGCAATAAAGATCCAATTTCAATGTTGTGTCTATTTATTGCATGGACCACTGCGCATGTTCTAAGGATCTAACGAGGATAGGCAGCGTGTTCGATTCAAAGTGTGCAAGTAGTGACTACAGATCACTTCGTGGAATGGAACATTTTGATCTGTCACCGGATGAAATTCCTCTCACCTTTGCACGAATTTGAAACACTCATTATATGTTTATGCAATACCTGCATAAATCTAGCGTCAGCTTCTCCTGTGAGTTCTGATATTTCCTCTCCTATCACAGTCCTCGTGCACTAACGTCCGCCATTTTTTGAAACAGATTTGTACCCGAGGCGCCACCTAGTGGAAGGTACCGTGCAATCTTAAACTGGTTCCCGTCTCCGTATCACTTTCTGCGTTCTTTGAATTGAATAATAATTGGTGGTGGGAACCAGTCAAGTGAAATGAAGTTCTATTCAACGGGTATCGTTGAATAGAACGATCGACTAATTTCATGGCATGTAATCAACTATCCACCAATCAGATGGCGCGGATATTATGCAGGTGTTATACACAGCATTTAATGATATTTATACAGCTAGCTCCATGGATCGATTACTTCTCCCGCGCTCGGATTGCTTGGGAATTGCACGCGCGCATCATGCATGTTGGGCGTTCGTTATGTAGACGCTGCAAATGCACGGATTTTACGACTGTATAATATATTACTGAGTTTCTGTTTTTAAAACAGATAAAGCAGTTTTAAGGCACACCTAATTTTGTAACACAATTTAAATTTTATCCCTCCATTTTTCTGTTTAAGTCAAATATTCTGGTTATATTATGTTTTGAGAAATGCAAAAAGAAATAAACGTGTTTATAAAAAGTGAAAAAATTGTTGTGTGAACATTATGTTGCTGTCTAAATCTATTATAGATTTGAAACACAGACTAGAGGGTTTTATTAAGTCTAGTTTGAGTAATTTTGGGGGAGTCTGCAAGCTATGATCCATTCAAAAAGGGGGGGATTGAAAAATGATGAGGAAAATGTGATTATTTATCTAAAAAGGGTGTGAAAAGCCTCGGCACTGAGTCATATACCCCACTAAAATGGAAAGGCCATGGGTTACATAACATAACCTATTCTCAAATGCCCCGAAAAAAGTAACCCCGCCCCGAAGCAGTGAAGGGACATCGAACAAATAGAAGTGTCCCGCAAATTCAGGACAAAAATTCAGATACCCCTTGGCTGCTATCAGCATTCTCATTCAACATCTTCTCGTTGTGCAGTCGCAAATAATGTTAATATTATGTTAATTATTTATTTATGACATCAACAAATACATTTTAGGATGTAAACTTTACAGGGCTCCATTTATTACACTGAGGCATCACACCACTAGTTTGCCTTTAAAAAGCAATGAGAAATTTTGCACCTAAATAAAAGATAAATGTGCACCTTTCAGTAAAAGTCCCGGGATTTCAACTAGTTTCCACATATTATGAGGAAGTTGCAAGACAAAGTAATGTTAAATGCCCCCAGAAGAAACCCATGCCCTATTCTTCTGAAAGGGGGCGTTGCCTCTTAAGAACATCAGGTGTCCATACTTATCATATTTTGGAAGTTTTCATGCCCCATGCATCGTGTAAAAAAGGTTTGCTCCTCGAAACTGCCAGCCGTTTTGTACTAATGAGGGCGCACTGCCAATTGAACGTGCATGAAGATCAAGGCTGTTTTCCGCGTCCGATACTCAACGGCGGCTCCGTCTCAGGCTTCAACTGTTTTTTAACTAGCTGACTTTGAAGCTGTAAGCGCAGTAATTAGTCTAATAGTGCCACAAAACATCAAATAAGATGCAAGAGAGCCAGAAATTACAGTAATTTAATTTAATTTAAACGCTTCAGGCCCGCAATCGGGGATTGGTTTTGGGAACGAAGCCTGAGATGGAGCCTAAGTCGAGTATTGGAAAAGGGCCTAATGAGGCAAGCGCTGACATCAGCAGCCGTAGCTAGCTCACAGCTGCATCAGTCTAGTTTTGTAACGTGTTGTTGTCGATGTCAACGAAACGTCCCGTCTGCGTGACGTATGATATAAGCTTAAGAGACCCTGCAGTTGGTGAACGTCATCAATACAACATTCAACCAATAGAAAATTCTTTTTTCTTTCATTCGCGAGTGAAAGGAAACTGAATAGAAAGAAATGGGAGCCACGTTGTAATTGGTGAAGCTGCCACAGGGCTGACAAGTGATGACCTTTCAACTGCATGACCTGGCATGCTTGGTGGACCGGTGAGCCGCTGCCGCGTGGAGTGGATGTTGCGTGGTGTGGGGTAAGGAACATTCTCATAAATTTCACCATTTTAATGGCATAATATAACTGACCCCCCCATCCCATACCAAACCGTATCTTATGAAATTATAGGGGGGAAAATCGGTGATATGGCATAGAAATTCCGTATTTATTTTATCTGCAGTGTAGTGTACACAAGTACAAGCTGACAAGTTGAAGTTGATGAACGGTACAGTAGCCCACTGGGTGGTCACTTCGCCCCAAACCACTTCGCCCCATTTCCACTTCGCCCCATTAATTATCGTTCATTCTGTTCTTCAGTAACAGAGGTGTTACGCCCCAACTATAGTTGGGACAGTCCTAACTGTAGTATGCAGTTGGGCTGGCCCAACTATTGTTGACTAATGTCTGTGGAAATTTTCTAAACAATATCCAAGTCAATGTGTCTCTCACGTGACACAATTCATCTAAAATGTGGCACTTTATCTGTCCATCTATCCCTATGACCAATGACATGACATTTGTAAACAATATGACTTTGGCACCTGCTGGGCACATCATGCATACTGGACCCGTCTGCTGTAGTTGGGCCGGCTCAACTGTAGCACTATAGTTGGGACGGGCCGAACTATAGTTGGGACGGGCCCAACTATAGTTGGGACTGATGCTATAGTTGGGGCGTAACAGAGGCATAGGCCTAGATGCAACAAGTAAAAACATCGACGTTTGGGTACCAAAATAACGATCAGATAATCCAACTTTCAAAGGCCAAAACAATGCTTCCGATTTTCCGACCGCCAGACCCAAATTTTTGGCAAGACCCTAAAATTTTTTATTGGTGAGGTAGAAAAAAAGGCAGTGGTCAGTAGTGTGCCAGTAGTCCTTTCTGATGGGTCCAAATTCGTGACTATTTATTGTCGGCAACAAAATGCCTGCAGCATTGGTATTAGACCAGTAAATAGTTCCAGGCATTTCGTTGCCAACGATAAATACGCCATGGATTTGGACACATCAGAAAGGACTACCGGCAGCATACCTTTACAGAATTTTTGCCGTCGCCGGTTTAATATCCACTGCCTAGAAAAAAGTTTTTTTCGTGTTTCGTTGTCGCCTTTAAAACATGAGCGCAACTACAGGCCTATGTATTAATTCGCCATAATGGACAATGCAGTCGACATTAATTTAATGCCATAGAGTTTTCTATAATAACTGCATGTCGTTGGTGGAACTCCCCTCTCGACCATTTTTTAAAGAGGCTAGTAACACACTCGAGCACGGACGGCAAAGTGGAAATGGGGCGATGTGGAAATGGGGCGAAGTGGAGATGGGACAATGTGGGGATGGGGCGAAGTGGTTAGAGGCGAGGTGGTTAGCGGCGACATGGAAATGGGGCGAAGTGACTGTGAACCGCCCCACTGGGTCATGCTATTTAGCGTCAACAAGCATCAACGAGCGTCAACTAAATATTCACGCATTTTTATACAAATATTTTATATTTTATATTAGTAAGGCTCCTACATATCACATTCAAGGTATCATATTATCAAAAATGATATTTGAAGGTGGAAATTTGAGGGACAAATCCGGGCCTGCTTGTGCAGCCTGACCGGCTGCCATCTTGTTTTCACGTGGACGGTAGAGTGAAGAAAGATGGCAGCCTCCATGCATTGCGAAAAAGTTTTGTTTTCCTTCGTGAATTTGGAAGCGAATTCGGTGTTTCTTTTACACAGTGGCAGGTCTTAAGAGTCTCTAAATTAAGATAAAACTACTTTCAAATGCTTAGAGGGTATTTTTTTTTTCAAGTTGTTGACGCTTTGTTGATGCCAGTTGTATGTGTTGACGCTTGCTAATGCTAAATGTCAAGACATATCTTATGTACAACTGAGAGATTGTGCAGGAAATTTTTTTGTGGTAGAGTCCTTGACATGGAACAGCCGTATGCAGGCCAGGGTCAAGTGACGTAAAGTTCAACAGAATCATTTTAATTTAAAGATGGCATGTGAGAGTGAGACTGTGAGATTGAATGGATACTGAGGTTAAATACACCACTGTGGTCCAGCGTTTGATTTTGTGTACAAATGCATCATCATTTCTGACATCGTTTTGTACTCGTACAGTTCAAGATGCCAGTGAATGTGTCAGCCTGAACGACTTTGATGCTTCTGTGAATTGCATCTGGCCTGCAAGCATCCTGATTCCGTGCCGAGAACATGTATTGTGCTGCATCATGAGAGTTTTCACCTAGGAGATAACAATTGCTTTTGACGTCCATGGTTGAAGCTTCTAGCAGAACGGTAGAAGTTTAAGACATGCATTGTATTTGCATCAAAGACACCAAGACATGTTTACCTGGGACATATTGTTTTGTGGCTTTCTGTGTTGTGGTTTCCTGCATGTATGTACTAGGTTAATATACAGTGATGTAAAAAGACAGTTTGGTGGATGTAGACATTGAAGGCAACCTGCCAGCATTCTGGGGTCAGCAATATTAAGAAGCCTTCTTGGTGACATTTGTGGCAAGGCTTTCTCGTGCAGCGGTAACCTTTAACATTAATCAACATGAATGTCCAGACCACAGAGAAACCATTCATTTGTGACATTTGTGGCAAGGACTTCTCTCGAAATAGTAATCTTCAGGCACATGAAAGGACCCATACAAACGAGAAACCATTTGTTTGTGAGATTTGTGGCAAGGCCTTCTCACGCAAAGGTTCCCTTCAGCGTCATGTAATCGCGGTCCACGAAAATGAGAAACGGTTTGTTTGTGACATCTGCGATAGGGTCTTTACATGCTGGAATTATCTTGAACGACATATGAGCACGCACACCAAAGAGAAGCCATCTGTTTGTGACATTTGTGGCAAGGCCTTCACTTACAGGCGTGTCTTTGAGCGACACATGAGGATCCACACCAAAGAGAAGCCATTTGCTTGTGACATTTGTGGCAAGGAGTTGTCGCGTAAGAGTTCTCTTCAAACACACATCAGGATCCACACCAAAGAGAAGCCATTTGTTTGTGACGTATGTGGAAAGGCATTCTCGCGTAATAATTACCTTACGGTACATAAAAGGATCCACACCAAAGAGAAGCCATATGTTTGTAACTTTTGCGGCAAGGCTTTTGCAAATGATGGTGCTCATTATGTACATGTGAAAATCCACACCAGCGAGAAGCAATTTATTTGTCACATTTGTGGCAAGGGCTTCTTACGTAAAGGCAGCCTTCAAGATCATGAAAAGGTCCACATTAAAGAGAAGCCATGTGAGAGGAACACGCTGAAACGCAACCAGCAGTCACCGGTGATGGTTGCTGGGTACACCTGTCAAGTAGGGCAGCAGATGGGCTCAAACATAAGAGAAGTCATTTACCTCTATTCTTGAGATTTGTGGCGAAACCTCCTCAGGCACTTGAAAAGAGCTTTTCTACAACAAAACCGAGTTCATCTGAGATAAAGAGCTCTCCCAAGAATATTTTCTACAATTACGTGAGAGGGCACTTTGACTGAGAGTCATGTTTATCATGGAACGTTTTGAAAATCCGTACTGTAATCCACACCTAGTCCATTGACTTGTAATCATGCAAGTGAGAATGTTTTTGAAGACAGGACCCCTCCAGTAGAATCACAGGCCCTCGTAAGGTACATGTAGTTAATTAAATCTATTTTATGGTTTAGCACCGTACTTGAAATAATTGTAGTTTTTGTCTTCATTTTTTTTTAAGTTGGAGTTTATGGCATCACTAATTCACAATGTGCTTTGGTTTACTAATATTAAAAGTCCACTTCTTGGAATCCGTTAGTGACTTGGGAAAGTGAGGTGGCGCTTTTTGGGTTTTTGTCGTATAATGCCACGCGATTGGCTGATTACGGGTACGCAAGTTACTGACTGCAGCTTTCAAACTTTGAGTCAACTGCTTCGTGAAAACTAGAGAAAAACAGAATGGCGTTTTCAACGGTTAAATCGAAGAGCTTGTAATTAATTTATCTGGCGTAAAATCCATGAATTGTAGGGCGTTCGTGGTATCAGTGAGCAACACCCGCGCGGTCAGGGTGAGGAAGAGAGGCATGGGAGGTTCACTTTCCCTTCAAAAATGAGCAGTTTTCGACGGTCATGAGTAATCCGTGAAGTAACCTCGGGGTAGTGCGCCTCTTCGACAATGCAGACAATGCGAGCATTGTGGATTCATGGAAAAAGCTCATGCAGTGATACAATTGCGCGAGAAGTACACGCGCGTGCATGCGCGATAACCACACTTTCACGTCATTTTACCAGTCAATAAAAGTCTGAACTACATTCTTAGTCGTTATTCTACAAATAACAATGGGCAAAGAGGATATTATACCTTGAAACACAGCAGATTTAACGTGTAGAGAATCATACTCTTCGTTGACGAAAATCCTCCAGCTATGCTGCTGGAAAACAACAACCATGTTTGTTTGATACCATTATGTTTTGGAAGATGTTAAGCACGTAACGTTTTCGCGCAAGGAAAATCCTTTCGCTAAATAAAATTCAAACTGATCCACTGTATTTTGTACTTGCACTCGGTTTCCTTGAATTTAAGTTTGCAATTCATTTTGCGAATTTCTGCCGGTGTGTTAGCGGCTTTTCTTATTACCACAGTTCAATCATAGAGACCCGACATCTGCAGACACACAAGGTTATAGGCCCTTGCGGATGTTAAACGACAGTCAGCCGACCATCCCGAAAATAAGGAACGAAATTTCTGTTTTCTCGAAAACAATAGCTGTCTGGGAAGAAATAATTTACGGATTGATCGAGGCTGTTATTTACTTTCAAGTAAGATATTAGGATCATATGGCGGTCACATTTTTAATGGTTTCGCCGCGTTCGACTCCAAGTGTGCAAATAATGAGTATCTTTGACTAGAATTCGCTTCCTGGAATGGAACATTTCATTTGTCACCGAATGAATTTTTCTAACCATTGCACAAACGCGAAACATTCGTTTTTTCATACAACACCTGAACCTGTATAAATCCAGCGTCAGCACTCCTGTGAGCTTTGAGCGTGACAAAGAGAGGGCGCAATTACTTAAGCACTAGAGGCTCCTTTGGTCCGAACTGAACTTTGCTGGCCCACAAACGACGACGGCATACACGCGTTATGGTCACATAGATCAGAATCGCTCTTTTTAACCGATGAGGGGGTGCTTTTGTATTGGGATAACAAACGGTCCTCGCGTACTGACGTGCACCATTTTGCCAAACAGATTTGTGCCAGAAGCGCCACCCAATGATATATGCATCGTACAATCTTTTACTGGTTCCAGTCCCTAAATGATTTTCCTCTTGCTTGGAATAATGCAGGAATTAAGAGCGGGAACCACGCAAATGAAATGAAGTTCTATTCAACGGGTACCGTAGGATAGAACAACTGATTCAATGGCGCGTGATCAACGACCAAACAATCAGACGACTAGGATATGTGGAGGCATTATATAAAAGCTGTTTTTAATTAGGCCTATATTAATATGGCTACATGGTTTGATTACTTCGAACACACCCGGCTTGCGTTGCGAATTGTGAGGCGCAAATCAGGCCTGTTGTTTGTTATGCAGAGTCCGTGAATGCACGGATTTTACAACTGCAAAATATTACTGCTTTTGTTTTTGATTAACAGCTGCGAAATTTTGGGGCACACCTGATATCGGCATAGTTTTGCACATTTTGTGAGACAAGGCACCCCTCCGTTATTGTGTAGCTATAGGTTAAATATTCTGGTGTTATGTTTTCAAGAAATGAATAAAGATGTAATTGTGTTTATCAAAGGTGAAAAATTGGATGTAAAAATTGGAAGTTCATGAGGGTTTTTTAAAAGGGGTGTTGGTGTGATTATTTCTTTTAAGTGAGTAAAGCCCCAAAATTTTGTTTCACTTCTCAAAAATGGCCCCTCCGAAAGGCATACAAGGTAACAAATATAGTTCTCAAATTCCCAAGAAAGGGGTATTCCCGCTAGAAGCTGTGAAGGAACATCACGAATAGAACTGTCGCGTAAATTTAGGACAAAATCCCTGAACCCCATCACTACCGTTACTGTGCCACGTTCGCATTCAAAATATTCTCTTGCTGAAAATAATATCAATATTACATTATTCATTAATGACGTCAATGTGTAATTTTTAGGTTGCAAGATTTGAACGTCAATTTTCTACGATGTTGAGGCATCACAACAACGATTTGCCGTTAAAAACAATGGTTGCAGCTTTCAGGAAAACATTACGGTTCGATTTCGAGGAGTTTCGTGCATTATGAGAAGGCTGCAAGAGAAAGTAACGTTCCCAAGAAAACTCCATGCCATTGTCCTTTAAGATTGGATATTGCCCCTGAGAACATGCATGACGAACCCATGCTTGTCTCATTTCTGAAGTACCTATGCCACATCTTAACTAAAAGGGGGTTTGCTCCCTGGATAACTCTACCCACCGTGAACAGCATTCGTATGAGGGCGCACTGCATGTAGAACGTGACAAAGGTAAGATCAAACTTAGCCGCCCAACGGATCGGATTATGCTCCTGTTGGATACTCGCTGGCACAAGCTGACAATACAGTAGACGTAGCCGTAGCTCCAAAAGCACGGTTTATTATTGTACACTGTACCGGGTGAGTAAGAAGTCAATTTTCTCCATACTTAGTGACATGTAGGTTCCAAATTGTATTGTTTCGCATTCATGGAGGTACACATGGTATATATATGGATCGCATAGTCTGGATTTCAGAGTGTCATTTAACAGGTACTTGAAGCAAAATGCGGCCAAATTGCCACTCACTTTTTGAGCGATGCGAAATGTACATGATATGTGTACGGGACGCCTGCAGTATGCGTTCGTTTGTTGTGTAGGGTTGCACTGCATGCTGTAACGCCAGACAAAACAGTGCAAAATCACAGACACTCACTCACTGGTGTCCTATACCGGGGTTCATTCCCTCTGCCTATGAGGAAAACGAAGTCCACTTTTTCAAGTTATTTGACATTCAGACCTTGAGGATCCATTCCTTTAGTTGTATCTCTACTTAAGGCACATTTGACAATATTTAACCAAGAAAACCAGAATTTTTTACTAAGTTCGGCAAAAGACGACCGCATCATGTCATTTTGTTTCACGTCTGGTTACCTGACCCATCCATTTTGGATATGCTAAATTTCTTTTAAAAATAAAAACCTCACCCAGGTCAAGGAACTAGACTACATTCTCTAATTTGTCTTCATTCACGGCTCTTCAGCACGTAATTTAAGCTGCCGTTTGACCCCATATAATTTCTCGCAAATCCAAAGCCCGTCCCTTTTTCCTTTCTGATAATGATATGAAAGAGGACATCACCACCAACTTATCTAGGTTAGTTTTTCAAAAAGGTAGACTTTGCTTCCGTCTGATTATAGGAAAAGGGTGCTAAAGATACTGAATACCCGAAAATACACCCCAAAATAAAAATTTGTTAAACTCGGTCTTACTAATTACTGTCAACACACTGTCAACACGCACACTAATACGGTTAACACATTGTCGACCAACACCTCTAAAAATGTTCAGAATTAAAAGAAGCAGTATTTGACTGTGAAGTATTTATCATAAGGATATTTGGGCTAAACTACAAAAAGTTAGACTCTTTAAATTACCAGTTTAAACCAGTCACAAAAATTGCCTCCTCTGAACAAGTACAAAGTCGGCAGCCACGTTGCCTCAAGGACAGCTTGGACCACACCGTTGCACTTTAAAGGGGTAATATATTATATGATACACTAACATAACAGGCTGTGGATCGAGAGTTTGCCTCTTCCCCCCTAAAGGTTTTTCATGGGTTTTTGTTCATCCCAGTAATCATTTATTCATGCCTTTATTGCACCAACCAACTCATACAATGATCAACTTGTGTGCCAACCAACTCATGCACCGCATGCACTATGTGACGTGCTGTTGTTTTTGTCTGAACCCTGGAGTCGAATGAAGAAATCTTAAAAACTGCTCTTTTAATGACTACAAAATTGTAAAAAACACTACATCCATTTTTAAAAAAATCATCAAGGTTTAAAATTGAAATTCATGTAAACGATACTACGTATACTGTGGAAGCTTGTCATTGATAAAGTTTAATCATAGCATAGGGTGTCAATTTGGGGGAAAAATCCAACATATCATAGAGGGCTAAATGTCTGGGAAGGGTCCCAGGACAGGCACCCGGGGGGGTGCACACATTTTTTCAAGGGGCCACCACAAGAAAGGAAGTTGCAGTTGCATAGTTATGTAAACTCAATGGGGATTATTCACAGATTTCAAATGGAGGGGCACCCCGCGGCTACTAAAGGCAAAAGCAACGCAACAGCATAGTGGGCACAGATGCTCGCACTTGTCGTACATGTACTCATGGTATGATTTGGTGTGTGCGTTGGTCAGCATACGAGTTGGTTGGCTCACGAGTTGGCACGCATACGAGTTAACCAGCATTCAGCCCAAATATCATAGCTCTCTGCCTCTTTAGCTGACACTATGAACATCTAACAAAAGAAGTATGGTTCAACAACAGTGGAGGTTCATTGTATCGTTCAACGGTTAGATGTTCGTAGTGTGATTTACACTATTTTTGATGTGTTGACGGTGTGTTTACGTTACTGTTATGTGTTGATGGTACTCATCGGGCTAGTCGGGCTAGAGTTAACCCAAAGCTACTGGGGTGCACGTTTAGATACACCACTGTGGTCCAGTGTTTGATTTTGTGTACAAATGCATGTATCATCATTTCTGACATCATTTTGTATTCGTACAGTTCAAGATGCCAGTGATTTTGTCAGCCTAAACGACTTTGATGCTTCTGTGAATTGCGTCTGGCCTGCAAGCATCCTGGTTCCATGCCAAGAAGAGACCATCTTTTCCCAATGTCTTAGCCAGCTGCTTCTCAACATGTGGGGTGACCTGCAAATTCACGCTGGAGGCCGTACCCAGTTGAGGTTTTTCAAACAGCATTTGAGTCAAAAGCTACTCCACAAGAACATGTATTGTGCTGCATTATGAGAGTTTTCACGTGGGAGATAAAAATTGCTTTTGACGTCCATGGTCGAAGCTTGTAGCAGAATGGTAGAAGATTAAGACATATTTGCATCAAAGACACCAAGACATGCTTGCTTGGGATGGGACATTGTTTTGTGACTTTCTGTATCGTGGTTTCCTGCACGTATGTGCTAGGGTCAACATATGTGAAAAGACAATTTGGTGGATGTAGACATTAAATGCAACCTGCCATCATTCTGAGGTCAGCAATATTAAAAAGCCTTCTTGGTGACATTTGTGGCTTTCTCGTGGAGCTGTAACCTTTAACATTAATCAACATGAATGTCCAGACCACAGAGAAACCATTCATTTGTGACATTTGTGGCAAGGACTTCTCTCGAAATAGTAATCTTCAGGCACATGAAAGGACCCACACAAACGAGAAACCATTTGTTTGTGAGATTTGTGGCAAGGCCTTCTCACGCAAAGGTTCCCTTCAGCGTCATGTAATCGCGGTCCACGAAAATGAGAAACGGTTTGTTTGTGGCACTTGTGGCAAGGCCTTCTCATGTAGAAGTTCCATTCAACGTCATGTTACCGAGGTCCACAAAAACGATGAACCGTCTGTTTGTGACATTTGTGGCAGGGTCTTTTCGAACTGCAATTATCTTCAACGACACATGAGGATCCACACCAAAGAGAAGCCATCTGTTTGTGACATTTGTGGCGAGGAATTCTCACGTAAGATTTCTCTACAAAACCACATCAAGATCCACACCAAAGAAAGGCCATATGTTTGTGTCTTTTGTGGCAAGGATTTCGCACGTAAAGGTGACCTTCAAGATCACGAAGAGTTCCACACCAAGGTGAAGCCGTTTGTTAGTGACATTCGTGGCGAGGCCTTGGGCAGTAAGCATAACCTTTTTGGACACTTGAAAATCCACACCAAAGAGAAGTCATCTGTATGCGACATTTGTGGCAAGGCCTTTGGAAGTAAAAGCGACCTTCGTGGACATCTGAGAAGCCATACCAAAGAGAAGCCATATGTCTGTGACATTTGTGGCAAAGGCTTCACATTTGAAAGATATCTTCGAATACATAAAAAAGTCCACACCAAAAACACCAAAGAGAAGCCGTTTGTTTGTGAAATTTGTGGCAAGGGCTTCTCATTTAAGAGATATCTTCAAGCACACAAAGGAATCCACACTGAAGAGAAACCATTTGTTTGTGACATTTGTGGCAAGAGCTTGTCACGCAGTAGCTCTCTTCAAGCGCATAAAAAGGTCCACACCAACGAGAAGCCATACGGTTGTGACTCATGTGGCAAGACATTCTTGCACAAAAGAAGCCTGTCGCTTCATATTCCTCCATGTGAGAGGAACACGCTAAAACGCAACCAGCAGTCACCTGTGATGGTTGCTGGGTACACCTGTCAAGTAGGGCAGCAGATGGGCTCAAACATAAGAGAAGTCATTTACTTCTATTCTTGACATTTGTGGTGAAGCCTGGTCACTGGAGAAGAGCTCTTTTACAAAACAATATTCATGGAACTTACAGTGCCCTTCCCCTGGGATATTTTCTACAATTTTGTGAGAAAGTACCCTGACCAGCCAGAAGCCATGTTTTTCGTACAGTGTTATGAAAATGAGTATATGAGTCCACACCAGTGACCACCTTTGACTTGTAATTATGCATGTTAGAATGTTTTTCGAAGGCATGAGACGTTTCCACTAGAATCAAATGCCCTCGTAATGTATAGAAGTGTAATTAACACTGTTATAACAAGGTCTTTGGTGCTACTGCAAACCTATCTAGTTCAAGGTCCTTGGAACTTTCCAAATTTCCTTGTTATAATAGTTATCTTGTATGATCAGTAATGCAAAACAAAGAAAATTGATAAAGACTTGAGACCTTAAATTGTCCTTGTTAATTGTTATAACCACGATCTTGTATTAACAGTGCTTTTATCTGTGTTTCACTGTAAATCCATTCTATGATTGAGCACATGATATAAATGTCATCTTGATGTTTTTTAAGTTGGAGTTTATGGCATTGTCGATTCACAGCGTGCTTTTGGTGTACATATGTATGAGTACATGTGTTAAAGTCCACTTCTTGGGTTTCATTCACTTCACTTTCTTTCACACACAAAGGTGGAGGAACCACTAAGAAGCACGGCTTGTCGAGTAGGGACTCCTATACAGACATAACTGGACATATAAGACAAAAACATTACATGTAAGTCATCTACATATAACAATTTAAGAAAAAAATGTATAATTTTAATACATGTATGGTTTCCTTTCCCGTTAAAAGGGTTTTTTTGGTAGTCATATCACAACATTGGCTGATTACGGTGTATACGATTTACAGCAGCTTTCACTCCAATGACTTGTTTTATGTTTGAGTCATCTGCTTTTTAAAAAAAATAAGAACCGATAAAAGATCCATTTTCACTATCTTGTAATTTATCTTGCGTAAACTCCATGAAGTAGAGGGCGTTCGTAGTAAGTAATACAATACAAGTAACACCCAGGTAAACATGTACTTAACGTGCAGTCAGGGTGGGGAACAGCCTTGGTCAAGGCGGTCGTCATTGGCCGCACCGCACTGGCAACCTCATGTATTATCCATCCCCATTGTGTACAGTACATACACGTTCGTAGTGGAAAATTAAGCCGACAATACCTTTTCACTGATAAACTCATAATTGTGCACGGGTACGCATGCGCACAAATAGCCTTGGCGGCAAGAAGCGGGCCATTGAAAATGTACAAGGGTGCGACTTTGATAACTGTTTTCTCTCAGATTTTATCAATTTTTTCATTTTTTTCATCAGAAAATCCTATTAAATCGTTTCTGCTGTTAAACTGCACGAAAGGAGACCGGCTTAGACACGGCAATCTCGTGCGCACAGGAAAAATCACGACTGTTAAGTCTTTTTCCAGCGCACTACAATACCGCTTGGATTAGAAACTAACAGCAAAAGGTGACGGGACCAATGAGTAAAATGGTTCTGTTATTTACTGTTGCCCTGAATAAAAAATCAATTAGTCGGGGATACAAATTTGTTATCACATAGGGTATTTATTAGCTTTCGAGTAATTTCCGTTCATTATGAGAAAGTCTGAAGAGAAAGTATTGTTCCCAAGGAAAAAAAAATTCATGCCGTAGTCCAAATTTGAAAGGGGGATCATTTGCCTCTATGCTCTAAGATCATTACGCGCCCATGAAGTCCTCATGCCCCATCGTAATAAAAAAATGGTTTGTTCCTTGAATTTCGCGCGCCACCCAGACTCCGATAGGGGCCAACGAAATGCCAACTTTTCAGACCCCTTCCCCTGTACGCATGGCGTACGCAGTGGTTCCAACCCCCTCCCCTGTACGCGTGCGCATTCCACACTGTAGTACTGTTATTCGCAGGTCGCTTCCGAATTCTGAAATAAATGACTAAATGACGTATTATCGGTACTTAAGGTGTTGTTGAATAAAAAATGAACAACTAATCCTGGTGCCGGTTTCTGATGCATGTTACTTCGCACTTTATGTTTTAATAAACCAAGGAAAAATAATACTGTCTTGCACCTTAGAAAAATAGTGTCGTATTAAAACGTGTTTAGGTAATAAAAAACATCAGACGTCGACTTTTACTCAGCCGTGGGAATATTACAGGGTTGCACATTTTAGCTATTACATCATATTTTCGCAACGGGTGTGGGCACCTGTACGGTTTCAGAAGACGCTGCCGGTACGGTGTTTGTGTCATGAGTAATGTTGCGGTTTAGGCCTACTTAGAATGGGCGGTGGCGCGGGAGGATATTGGTTGGGTGGATGGTTGAGGATAATGTGTTTAAATGGTTTTTCGACGCACAAAAGCTGATTCTGCTATTTGTTTTTATGACAAAGTGTATTAATATGATGAAGACTCGCTAAAGGCAAATTTTTGATTTGCGTACGCACTGGCTTCACCCCCCCCCGTACGCATGGTGTACACAACGCCACCAATCTGGTACCCCCTCCCCCGCCCCCTTCGTACGCACGTACTTTATGGACGGCCACAATTCGTATACCATACGCCTCTCCATTTTGATTATTGAGGGCGCACTGCCATAGAGATCAAACCTTGACCAAGCCCAAAGGCAAGTTGGCTAAACGCAGGTCCATGTACAAAATGATACCTGTAGTGCAGGATGGAAGCATACTGTGGACGTGACGTTCTGTATATGCCATGTAGGCCCTACATCGTGTAGTATTTTCCTTACTGCCTACGCGCGCATGTCAAGAGTCAAGGTGAGCAAAGACCTCTGAATTCTCCAGAATAAGTGACTTGTAGGTTTTAGATTATGTCTTCTCGTATTCATGCATGTACATGGATTGACTGGATTCTTGAAGTTGAACAGGAAAAAAGCAAAGTGCGGCAAAACTTAGGTCTAGGTCAGGGTGTTAAGCTAAGGGATTGTGAATTTGGGGACCCCCAATTTTTGTCATTTTATCTATGCTAAACCAAAGGCAACGCTGTCAAGTGCGAGAAAATGCGACTTTCCGACTGATAAACCAGCCATGCAAATTTGACTCCAACACGCAGTGCTATGCTGTGTTTTTGTGTTAAAACACCCACCACAGTTTCCCCTCATAATTTCCCTCAAAACTCAAAACCCTGCCCTCTTTTTACGACATCAACCAAACAGTTATCGAGCATGATCTCACTTGTCATCTACCTAGAGGAATCCCAAAGTTAACATGTATGATGTCGGTTTCTCTTTTATAGGCACAGGGTCCCCCAATTCACAGTCCCCATTTAGCTTGCTTAGGCCATAGGCCTCCCCCTCTTTTTTTTTCTTTTTTTTTTGCGATTTTGACATCATGGACGTTTAAAATCATCATGTAATTTGTAAACAAAATGACTTTGTCATATGCTTTTGCATGCACACACTTTGCCCCAGACTGGGGCCAGTCTACTGGACTACCTCTGATCCATATCCTTCATGTCCTTACCCCCCACGATGGTCCACCCAAAAAGAGGAGACTTGTAGCGAAAATGCTTCTTAGTATGTGACCCATTTTCTTATGGGCTCACTCATCCCATGTCCCGTTTGATCATTGATGTATCAGTATACACGGCCATAAGCCTTATTGCTAATACCGCATGAGTGATTTTGCATAATGGTAGAAAGGCATTGTGGGAAGGAAAAAGGAGCCAACATTGCCCCCTTTTCCTTCCCATAATGCCTGTCTGCCATTGTGCAAAATTACCCATGCTGTATCAGCAATAGACCCTATTTGATTAATTCGTGATTGTATAGCGGGTGGCAAGCTCACAGTCAGGATCTGTTTGGTGTTGGAACCAGACAGCATAATAATGGTGATCCCAACTGCTGTTTTTATCAGCGGCTTTGTATCACCCACAATGAGGCCTTGTAAATGTGATAAATGCATTTTAAAAAGCAGCTGTCGGGCATATTCATGATTTGCAAATTCGTTGTTGTGTAGTGCAGGATTGCGGGATTGGATGACGAATGGTGTGCGTGCCACATGCCACACATCTGGCAATGATTTTGCACTCGATCCCAAACATTGCATGATTTCGGTTTATCGGTTCGCTGTTGTTTTAACATTCTTTTAACATTAATATCATGCTCTGGGGACCTACGTTTTCAATGCTGTCCGGTTCCCCGACCAAACAGATCCCGACTGTTGACCACCTGTCAAATGATGGAAAATTAATTGCTGTAGTAAACGAATGGCTGTGTTCAGATGACCAAAGTAGAAACCCAAATTTCACTGACAGAAATACACAGAAAATCGCCCATTATTGATACATCAATCATGGGATGAGTGAGCTGTATGAGAAAAATGGGTCTCGTAGGAAGCGTTTTGTAAAGTCTCCACTTTTTGGGTGGACTGTCATGGGGCCAAGGATACGGAGGTAGTCCAGTAGACTGGCCTCCAGTCTGAGGGCGGGCCGGCCCAACTGTAGCACTATACATGTAGTTGGGACAATCCAAACTAGTTGGGACAGATACTGTAGTTGGGCTGTAACACGTGTATCGTGTAGGGTTGTACTACACTGAACACCAAGCCATACAAAATACTGCAAAATCAGACAAACGTATGTAGCGCTGCCTGGTGACCTTCAGAAATAGTGTAGCCACGCATGTTTCACTGAAAATTCAAGATTACGGCCAGAAAAGCTGTTTTCTTTTCAGTTTAATATAGACCCTAAGCTGAGGGAACGCCATGAACAAAATTATTCGCCCTTGGCCAAAGGTACATGTACGCTGGGAATAAAATAGTAGTCCAAGTGATACCTGAGGTCTGAATGTAGCCAGCTGTTTCTATACAAAATAGGTCCACAAGATGTCCCAAATTAGTGATTTAAAGAAATGTCTCTTTATTGGTCCCAATTAGTGCAAATAACCCTGGAGGATCACTAACTATTAATGAGTTTGGCCATAATAATCTAGCAGTTTAGACTAAACTTGAGTTACATCATCATGGCTGGTGAAATTCGTATAGAGTTGAGAAAGAGTGGAACATAGTTGAGGCATGATTGGTCAATCTACACGATCTCTTGATCCTTATATGATATGCTGATTATATTGCTTGATTTGCTGATAATTTCATTGTCGATAATTTCATTGTCGGTCAATACGGGCAATTCTTAATTGTGCGCCTCCAAGAGCTCACAACGCATTGGCCAATCACAACGCGCAAAATTTGTCGACCCTTTCCAAACGCGCATTGGGTCGACAAATTTCGCGCATTGTGATTGGCCAACGCGTTGCAAACTCTTGGAGGCGCACTATTGTGAAACGCCCGTATTGCCTCTTGTTTATTTTTTTCTAAAATATCAATATTCTCAATACATTGTGGGTTAGGGTAACAATCCATGCATTTTTATACGTGAACCTGTAGAGGAAGGGAAACAGTAAAAAAAAAATCAGTTTGTACAGTTCTTTCTCAGAATCTTTCTTTAGCATCTGCTCATCAAGTCACAAACAGCATACGATACATACATGTACATGTAACTATACAAAATACTTGCCGGCATAACAAATGTTCAGAAGTTGGTAAGAAGAAAACATCACTTGTAGGCAAAGTGAAAAACAAAATCTGTTGATTGTCCATTTTTTTGCAACCTAAGAATGAGGAGGGCTTTTTTTTTTAAAGATACATGTAGCTGCTAACGGTATAGAAATTGAAAAAGGCTGCTAGTTTTTTTTTTTCAGTTCAAAATGACTACAATCAAGATCGTAATCCAAAGATTGATGTTCTTGGAGATTAATTTTCCTATCTGGTAGCCTTAAATTGGAGGTTTGTGATTTTCTTCCAAATCTACATTACATAAACTATCCCAATGTTTATCCTGAACTTGAAACCTAGCCAAAGAAAAATGTCATTATTTGCTACGATTCATCAGTGATATAATTGCACTACCTGCTCGTGTTTACTTGCAGTTATGGAGCATTCTGATTGGCTAACGTAGCACAAGGGCCTAGCATTCAGCAAATCCCATTTGAAGATATATTTAAAGCAATTTTGCTGTAATTTATGTCAGCAAAATGGATGACCAGCCCAAAATAGGTAGCTGTCATGTTTGCTGCAGTGTGATCCGGTTGCCGCGCCAATGGAAATGTTTGACCTCTATTACATATTCACTCTGCTGGCATGTAGACCATGAAGTACATGTAGTAGAGTGATGACATTAGTCAACATTACATCATATTTTATGGAATGACCAATGGGCATTTACTCAATTTGATCATTCTTGACCCCACAGAGCGGTGAACTCTATGCTGGATGTGTATTTTACTTTGGAAAGGGAGTGTTAGACTATAGAGAAGGTTTGCGGTAACACCATGTAGATAGTTCTCTGTGGAGGAGGTATGGTTCTTATAAGAACCGTTTAGTGTGTACTCAATGTCACAAGTATGCTCTGGTCATCCTCACTCCACTCCTGAGGACGACCAGAGCACACTAATTGAAATGTTGAGTTCACACTCAACGGTTCTCATCAGAACTACATGTATACCTGTTCCAAAAGAGATCCGTCCACATGATGTTACCACAAGCCCTCTCTTTAGTCTATCTCTACCATTCAGAGTTTCAAGTTTTGAAGGGGAGTGTTGATGTAAGAACCTTGAGCTAGGGGTGTATTCTGATTAGTCAGCTCAAGATGAGTGAAAAATTTAGTCTTGCACTAAGAATGCAAAACCATCCTGGCTGAATTAGTTGGGCTAGAGTTGATCCATCTACTGATGAGGTGCACATTGAGATACACCACTGTGGTCCAGCGGTCGATTTTGTGTAAAAATGCATGTACCATCAATTCTGACATCATTGTATTTGTATTCACACAGTTCAAGAGGCCAGGGAATGCTTCAGCCAGAACAACTTGACACTTAGCCTACAAACATCTTCGTTATCCTGGTTCCTTTACCCGAAGTTTTAGCCAGTTGCTTCTCAACATGTGGGGTGACCTGCAAATTCATGCTTGAAGCCCTAACAGAGCTATATATTTGAGTCAAAGGAGAGAGCAATTGCTGTAGACATCCATGGTGGAAGCTTCTGTAAGAACTCTAGGACATAAAGACGTATTAGCATAAAAGACATCAAGAGACGTTTACTTGGAATATTGTTTTGTGGCAAACGTTTTCTGGATCGTGGTTTCCTCTACGTATATTCCAGTGTAAACGCAAGTGAAAACTGCTGGTTGATGTAGGCAGTGAAGGCATCCTGTTGGAATCTATGTGGTTAACTCATCAGAAACTATTTTGGTTTTTCACGCTTGTGGCAAAGCCAGATCAAACAGGGGTACCCTTCTACAACATATGAAAATCGATAGTGGAAAGAAGCCACTTGTTTGTGACATTCCTGACAAAGCCTTCTCATGCAGCTGTAACCTTGTACAACATGAACATCTTGAACACAGAGAAGCCATTTGTTTGCGACACTTGTGGCATGGGGCTCTCACGTAAAAGTCACCTTCAAGATCATGAAAGGAGCCACACCAAAGAGAAACCATTTGTTTGTGACATTTGTGGCAAGGCGTTCTCGCGTAGAAGTTCCCGGCTGCATCATGAAATAGCAGTCCATTGTAAGGAGAAACCATTTGTTTGTGACATTTGTGGTAAGGCCTTCTCGCGTAGAAGCTCCCAACAGCGTCATGAAATAGCAGTCCACAAAAAGGAGAAACCATTTTTTTGTGGCATTTGTGGCAAAGCTTGCTCATGTAGAAGTTCCCGTCAGCGGCATGAAATACAGGTCCACAAAAAGGAGAAAGCATTTGTTTGTGACATTTGTGGCAAGGCCTTCTCACACAAAGGTACCTTTCAGCGGCATATGAGCATTCACTCCACGGGGAAACCATTTGCCTGTAATATTTGTGGTGAGGGCTTCTTACGTAATAGTCACCTTCAAGATCATGAAAGGAGCCACACCACCGAGAAACCATTTGTTTGTGATATCTGTGGCAAGGCCTTCTCACACGAAGGTACCTTTCAGCGGCATATGAGCATCCACTCCTCAAGGAAACCCCTTGCCTGTAATATTTGTGGTAAGGGCTTCTTACGTAAAAGTTACCTTCAAGATCATGAAAGGAGCCACACCAACGAGAAACCATTTACTTGTGGCATTTGTGGCAAGGCCTTCTCACGTAGAAGTTCTCAACAGCGTCATGAAATAGTGGTCCACTGTAATGTGAAACAATTTGTTTGTGACATTTGTGGTAAGGCCTTCTCGTGTAGAAGTTCTCTACAGCGTCATGAAATAACAGTCCACTATAAGGAGAAAACGTTTATTTGTGACATTTGTGGCAAGGCCTTCTCACACGAAGGTACCTTTCAGCGGCATATGAGCGTCCACTCCTCAGGGAAACCCCTTGCCTGTAATATTTGTGGTAAGGGCTTCTTACGTAATTGTTACCTTCAAGATCATGAAAGGAGCCACACCAACGAGAAACCATTTACTTGTGGCATTTGTGGCAAGGCCTTCTCACGTAGAAGTTCTCAACAGCGTCATGAAATAGTGGTCCACTGTAATGTGAAACAATTTGTTTGTGACATTTGTGGTAAGGCCTTCTCGTGTAGAAGTTCTCTACAGCGTCATGAAATAACAGTCCACTATAATCAGAAAACATTTGTTTGTGACATTTGTGGCAAGGCCTTTTCACAAAAAGATACCTTTCAGCGGCATATGAGCATCCATTCCACAAGGAAACCATTTGCTTGTGACACTTGTGGTAGGGCTTTCTTACGTAATAGTCACCTTCAAGATCATGAAAGGAGCCACACCAAAGAGAAACCATTTGTTTGTGACATTTGTGACAAGGGTTTCCCACGAAAAAGTTCTCTTCAAAAGCACAAACGGGTCCACACCAAAGAGAAACTATTTGTTTGTGGTATATGTGGTAAGGCCCTTTCATATAGGCATGACCTTCATCGACATATGAACATCCACACCAAAGAGAAGTCATTTGTTTGCGACATTTGCGGCGAGAGCTTTTCGCGTGCTAATTCTCTTCAAATACATTTATGGAGTCATACCAAAAAGGGACCGTGCAGCTGTGGCATTTGTGGGAAAGCATTACCGTATAAAAGAGGGATGCTATCCCATGTGTGTAAAGCGGAGGGGTCTACACCAAAAACGAACAAGTTTCGTGTGATATTTACAGGAGATGCCTCTTCAGTCGAGCTTCAAATGGGTCCAGACAAAAAAGAAACCGTCTTTCTCGTTAGATCTGGTGCAAAGCCCTCTTACATAATTGAAGAGAGTACTTTGACTAGAAGCAGTATTGGTTCGAGTTAACTTGGACTCTGCGAAGTTGGACGTGGTCGTGCGATATTAATTAGTTAATTAAGTTGCCCTTCATATAGGCTTCCATTTCCTTATAACAAATTTCACTTGAAACACCTCGTACACTGTCGCACCCCGAATCGAAATCCTCGGAATTCATCCCCAAACAACCCTGAAACTGTCTAATGCGCCCACTGTAGGATTCATTTGGGATTGTAGATTCCAAAGATAGTTGTTAATGTTTACACAGACGTGGGAAGAAAAGAGAAATCTCCCGTTCAAATCTGAAACGATCCCACACATCCTTCTCACAAAACAGCTCTCTTGAGACCCACATCAAGCTCCACTCCGACGAGAAGCCATTTGTTTGTGACATCTGCGGTAAAGGTTTCTCAAATGATAGTTCTCTTGAAACACACAAAAGAGCCCACACCAAAGTTTATGTTTGTGACATTTGTGGCAAGGGCTTCTCACGTAGTAGCCACCTTCAACGACATGAGAGTGTCCATACATTAGAGAAACCATTTGTTTGTGACATTTGTGGCAAGGGCTTCTCACAGAAGTGTTCTGTTCAAGCACACATGGGGCTTCACGCCAAAGAGAAGCCATTTGTGGGAAGGCCTTGTCACACAGTCGTAGCCCTAAACGACATATGAGGATCCACACCAAAAGTTTGCTTAATAGTAATAATTTATTGATTTATAAAGCGCAAATTTCATATAGATATGTTCAAATGCGCTGTACAACGAAGAAATTAAGCGTGGAAGAATGGATACATTTAAACATGGTTGGGCCGATGGCATACAAGGGCGCCTCGGGCAGCCGCCAAACGACCCATATTCACCAACACCAGTAAAGGGGAGACAGTGAGAAGCAGTTACAGTTTTAGAGGTGGGAGGAAAACCCCAGAGGAATATTCTGGGTAAAACGGAGTCAGGGAAGGACTGAAAACTGAATCCACAAGTGGACCGGGCCGGGAATCGAGCCAGGGATCACAGAGGTGGAAGGTGAGGAAAGAACTACCTTGCTGACTCCCATGTGTGTTTGCCATGTAGGTGTACTGCTAACAGTTTTCTTGAAACAAATAGATATGATATTGTGATATTGATGGCGAAGCCTTCTCATACGAAACTTGGTTCATGTGATGTAGCAAAGTCTTTCCTTAGAAAATGTTAATCTCTACAATTTCATGAGAGTGCACTTTCACCCATCAACCAGGATTTCCTTATTATAAATGGATATGAGAGTCCAAATCAGTGCAGAACCATTGACTTATGGTAATTTGAGAAGTTTTGGGGAACACATGATGTGTCCTGTACTATCACAGGGCCCTTATTTAATTACGTGTATTTCCATTTAATGGTCGAGTACCGTGTACGATGTAATGCGTCTGCATGCTCTCAATCTGTATGAAGTTTGAATAAGTGGCATAATTTCCTTTCCCTTTTTTGTATTTAAACTGGATTCAAAAACACTAATAATTTTTTTCTTGGTTCCCGTATCGCTCCTGTTTGCAAATGATATTTTGTTTAATTTTTAGTTCCTGTTTTTGTCAGCGTGTAAGATAAGAAGAAAGAAGATAAGAAATAAATTTATTTATTTCAGCCAATGAAAAAGGTTAAAAACCATTTACATCGGAAATTCACTTCTCCCCTAGCTCAGAATCACACACACATACAAAAATATCTTTAAAAAAATACACATTAGGCCCTACTGAATAATTACTTAGCAACTTAAATACACAAGGAAGATTACAGTTACAACAAATTGTAAGCACGAACCGCAGAGGAATAACAACTCTGTGTAAAACGCTTGCTACCACGAAAAGTCCTAGAACGTCGATTGGAAGGAAGGAACGTGAAGTAGTCACTAGCCGGATGAGACTCGTCTTCCATGACACACTTTACACGGTTTTGCATTCCATCGTTGTAAATGGAATCCAGTGATGGTAAACTTGTACCAATGATCCTGTCCTCTGACTGGATAATAGAATTTAAGTTGAGCGGGGAACCGAATATAGTACCAAACAATACATGTGTTTATCTATGTACTAGTGTCAAAATTTATGGTACATAAATAATTTAATACATGAAGTCTAAAGTGGCTTCTGCCGTCAAGGAAACGCACCCAGTACATGCAGTATAGTATCGCATGCTTGCAATAGATCACGTTATCTTCGATGTAGCTTGGCCCACAGGCAAGTTCAGTTCAGGAAATACACGGTAGGACTGTGTCTTAATTTCTACCTTGACTTACTGACTGGGGACGTATGACACACGTTGTATGTATAATAAAAGCTATCAAATGAGGGCGTCTTATAAGGGTATTGCGAGCTGCGGGGGCTGAGTGGGGCGACCGTTATTGGCACAAATCAAGGAAAATTCTCCTTCCTGTTTGGGCCAAGAAATTGTGGGATTGTGTCAGTATGGCCCAGGATCATCTCTGTAGATTCAGGGGCACCCATCTGGGGACAAAGCAGACAAAAATGTGATTGAAAGTTTTTCAGAAGAGCCAAAGGAAGGTGAGGGATGTCATTTGAAAAATGGCTGCTGATAAGACTTGGGAACATTCACTTTTTGGGGGGTGAGTTTATTTTTGGCGGATAATTAAAAAATAATTGGTTAACCTACTAAAACTTGAAAATCAAACGAAATCTGAAAGACCAAATAGAATGTTGTTTTTTGTTTGAGGGGCCTCATGGACTTCAATTGCTCGCCACAGGGCTCCAAACTTTGTTGATTATACACCATTTTCAATGCAGCTTGAACTGGTTCAGTGCACCCGTTACGTAGTGCGTACCGGTATATGGCTGACTACGCCTAAGGGAAGCTTAGAGCGACGTAAATCCGACTTGATACAAGTCTAGCTGCTACCAGACTGTACTGTACGGAGTAGGGATCGCATGGTGGCGCTATAGTGACTGTTTTTGCTAGGCTTACGGAGTACGTCGGATACATGTACTTGTGGTATCTAATCTGGATGGTTTGGTCAGCAAAATGTCCTCCAAGACACATCCAAGCTAAGTTCTGAGAAGCGCACTACGTGTGGAAATACATGTGCGGCAAGATCCTTCTTGTATTCACAATTTTTTATGAGAAATGAAACACCCCAGTCAACACCTCACCATACCAAGAGATAGCTTGTTAAATAACGGTAAGTCATAATTGGCAGACGGGAAGAGAGTTCCATACGATAGGCTGGCTACGGACGTGCATTATGACGCCACTGACCTCCTTCAGAAAGCACAAAAATGTGCAGAAATGTTCAATTTATTGGGGCAAGAACCATGGAGGAATAAAACACATGAAAGAACTACATGTAAGTCGTTTACTTAAAAACACTTTTCAGACCAGCCTCATGGGGATTAATGGGTATTATCTGATTATGGGAGGGTGTCAAGTCATGCAACTTGCATTGCAAGTGGCGTCCGCTGATGTGTACATCTCAGTCATAGGCTGGTCACGATAGGGCCTACTACTACTAGTGTTATGCCCTAACTATAACATCAGTCCCAACTATAGATGGGCCGGCCCAACTTCAGCTCAGAGGTCCAGTGTGCATGTACCCAGCATGTGCCAAAGTCATTTTCACTGTTTAAAGTGTCATTTCATACATGTAGATGTGTTGCCATATTTTAGATAAATTGTGTCAAGTGTAAGAAGCATAAACTTTGGTTAAGGTTGAGAAAAATTCTACAGAAATTGGTCAACAATAGTTGGGCCAGCCCAACTGCAGCAATACAGTTTGGACTGGCCCAACTATAGTTGGGACAGCCACTATAGTTGGGGCGTGACAGTAGTACTGAGTAGGAGTACTAGCCAGCTTCATCATCAACATACCATCATTGTAATCATGCTTTGTTCTACATAGTACATGTAACATTATGCCTAGAATTGTGAGGCATATGCCTCACATTTCAAAATTTTCATTGCTTTGTAACGCCATGGAATTTTGAATGTGCCCGCTTATTTTATCTAAAACTGCTTTTTTCAATCAAATCTTCCCCCCACAAGCCTTCCCCACTATAACCTAGGCTAGCTCTACTAAGTGGAGTGTTGGTATTCCTTTTTTTTAATATTTTGGACGGGATCGAAAAAGAGGAATACTAATGCTCCACTTAGTATAGAGCTAAACCTAGGCCTGAATATGGAAGAAAGAGTTCCACATAGCCCTACGGATGTCGACAACACTTGACACTTGATTCCCTTGTGTACAAACCTCTGAATGAGACTTGTCTGAAAAAAAACCTGTTTGCTAAGTAGGGCCTTAATGTTTTGGAATTTTCTCAGTTAATTTTCACTTTTTAGGACATTTCTGATGGTTGAAGTCAGGTGGAAGTGTTATAACATTTTAAGGGAAAATTACTGTCGTCCATATATGGAACCCTTGCCAATAAGATGTGATTAAACACAGGATCATGGTGGTTTTTGGACCATCTACAGTCTGTTTGGCGATGTACAATCTTGCCTCTCTTCAACAAATTATCCACACATTCGAGTTGCATACAGTTGCGCATGTCCTTTGAACGGAAGACTGGCTCCTGTCCAGTACCCTGAATGTCCTTAATGGGGACATGACATGGGGGGAGTTTTGCCTGAACCGGCAGCTCTAGAAAGACTTCTGGTAACTTTATGAGGGGTTTAAGATGGTACAGTATGTACATGTTATCACACACCAGTTCAACCAAAGTTCAATGAAGCAAACATTCATGGACCTAAGGCTCAAAGTTCAAAATGTAAATTTATGTAAATCGAGTGAACCATAAAGACCCAGGGGTTATTACCACAAATGTAAGGTTTTTACAAACCTCAAAGATTGACACAGACTGGTACAACTTGCTATAACAGAGTTTCGGCTGATGAAATTCATGCTACGATTGGCTTGATACCAGTGACCAGTTTAGTGCGGCTTTCATTTGCAAGTGACAAGAGAGCAAGATACAAGTAGGGGCTGGTTGTGATTGGCCAACTGTATGCTGCTGACCATGATGAGAAGAGCACAAACTGTGAATCTTTCATGGTGGAAATGAGCAAAATACATACATGCCCTTGTGAATTCCACCTTTCAACGAGATACTAGGTGACTAAACCACCTTACAGTTCTTGATGTTTGGGAGTGAACCCAGTCCATAGACCAAGGGATGTGAGAGCACAAACTGATGATAAATGTGGGCGTGGTTTAAAGAGATGTCACATTAAGGAACATTGCTTTGAACAGCTGAAGGGCAGCAATATCCTAGCCACGGTACACCGACAGTGCACTTCAGCGTTGAAGTTTCTGGTTATTTTGAACATTTAATTCAACAAATCATTGAAGGAAATTTAGATATATGCAAAATTCTCTTCCTCTTTGTGTTCATGGATCATTTGCCATTTTTCTTTGGGTTTGAAGGTTTCTCCCAAAGGAATAAATATGAAAGGTCAGCCAATTTGAGCATATCATGTCAACAAATTAATGATTTTTGCCCATTTATAACTTGGTTACAGATACAGTGCAGTGTGTAGTTTGCTGACGTGATACACTCACCAGGCTCAGCACACTAGGATTTAACAAGCATCTCTCCCTCCCCCCAAGGTAAACCTGAACTTGTTTTGAAAAGCTGTTGAATGCTTGCAGTAAGTTATCAAAAGGCTGGGCTTTGCCAAATACTTGTACTCAGATATTTAATCCAGTGTTTAGTATTCAAGTATTTATTTCAAAATTGATTAAGAGGTATTAATCAGTAAAATGGAAGTTGAAAAATTGGTTTATTTTGTTACAAAACTGGTTTCTTGAATATAGGCCAATACCAGGTGCCTTGGTAGCCCCGTCGATTTGGAAACCCGGTTCCATTTTTCGGGCCAGGGACCCGTAAAAAAATTCCACATATAAAATGTATGGGAACTTTGAAGGGTAGCTGCAATTAATGTGTTTTTACACAAGCCTTCAAAATGCATCTTTGTGTCGCAGGGAACCTTATTTTAAACTTTAGTTTTTATTAATTTGAAGGGCATGTGTTCCCCTTTTGGCTTTCATAGTAATGATTACATGTATTTCCATATTCATGAGCCAAACTATGTTGTCATCCCAGGAAGAAAGCCTCAACGTTACATAAGTTTGAACACAAAAAAATTCGTGAATGTTTTGTAGGTTTTGCTGAACTAAATTTTGTCTTCTGCTACTTCATTGTTATGTGCATAGGGGTTCATAATGCTAATAGAAAAGCCTATACAATGAATTATACATGTCTTACCTGGATGGCATCTTGGCAACAACGCCCTCTGTTGTCTCGGAAAGCATGGATAATTTTAAGTGTTTAATAAGTTCATCTTGCATGGGGCGTAGTGTGCATGATTAGAAATGTCAAGGCACTGTGTTTTGCAATCGTTAGATTTGGTTGTGTATCAAAGCAGAGATTGAAGCACTAGCTTAAGTGAAAGAACACACAGCAGCAACCATCCCAGTACAATTAATTGGGATTTATGTAAGTGTATATTGCCATATGCAACATGTGTATGGTTTTTCAAAATCAGAAATGGGACATTTTTAAAGGCGAATGGTAACTTGTGAATACAAGTACAATTCACATCTCTCAGTGTAACAACAGAGACCTGTTTGAAATTGAATACTATAAGGTTGTGGCGTCTGCTCCATTTGTACTGTAATTTAGAATGCACAGCCTGCTGTACTGCTGCTTAGGCACCTGTGAGGCATGTGAAAAATAAAATCAATTGTTCCTTGGACAGGAGCTGCTTTTATTAGCCTTTCAAAGGTCTTTTGAATGAAACTATAAAACTTCTTCTGCTGTCCTACTGATTTTTGTGTTAACATCCATACCTGTACATCTGACAGACATCTGGTTTTTGTTATGACAGTTGCAAGAGGTCAATGAACGTGTCAACCAAGACACTGCATTCCGTGACTCTACAATTCTGTTGTGATTGTTGAGGGAACGGAAGGCTTCCAGCATGAAAGCATCTACAGCACGCGTCCATGATTATGCGCCAAGAAGACATCATCCACACTCTCGGGCACTTGCTTCTCATTACGGGCGCTCACGGCGATGACATGTAAAGTCATGCTTGAAGTTGTAACAGACAGAAGTTGTGCTTGTTTTCTGCTGCAGCACTAGAGTCTACACTTATCGTACGGCATTTGGCTTTTGACATCCGTAATTAATGCCACTAGGCAGTACTGGAGTGGTAGCACGTGAAGACGTTCGCTTCAAAGGTCTGAAGATATTTGCTTAAGACATTTTGTGGCAAACGCTTTTCCAACTGTGGTTTCCGGCACATACACGTTAGTGTCAACACAAGTAGAAAAAAATCATTTGGTTGACCTATTCATTAAAGGTGTTTGGTAAACAAAGTTAAACGACATGGTGACCAACACGAAAATACAAAAATTCTCTAGTTTGTGACATTTCTGGCAGTGTTTACAAACAGGGTACCCTTCGACATGAGGGTCCACACTAAAGAGAAGCCATTTGTTTGTAGCATTTGTGGCAACCGCTTCTCAAGCAGTAATACCCTTCGGCGACACACGAGCAACCACGCCAACGAGAAACCGTTTGTTTGTGACATTTGTGGCAAGGGCTTCTCCCACAAATGCTACCTTCAAAATCATGAAAGGACCCACACCAATGAGAAACCATTTGTTTGTGGCGTTTGTGGCATGGGCTTCTCACAAAATAGTTCTCTTCACAGACACAAAAGGATCCACACCAAAGAGAAGCCATTTGTTTGTGAGATTTGTGGCAAGCGCTTCTCACAAAACGGTTCTCTTCACAGACACAAAAGGATCCACACCAAAGAGAAGCCATTTGTTTGTGGCAATTGTGGCAAGGGCTTTTCAGATAAAAGTTCTCTTCACAGGCACAGAAAGGTGCACACCATAGATAAGTCATTTGTATGTGATACTTGTGGCAAGGACTTCTCTTATAGGTCTGAGTTTCAACGACATGTGAACATCCACAAAGAGAAAAAATTTGTTTGTGACATTTGTGAAAGGGGTTTCCCAAATCAAAGTTGCCTTGAAACACACAAAATGGTCCATACCAAAGTGTATTTTTGTGACATTTGTGGTAAGGCTTTCTTAAACAGGCGTTGCCTTCAGCTACATATGAACGTCCACCGCAAAGAGAAGCCATTTATTTGTGGCACATGTGGCAAGGGTTTCTCATGTAATAGTTACTTGCGAGAACATGAAAGGGTCCACACTAAGGAGAAGCCGTTTCTTTGTGACGTTTGTGGTAAAGCCTTCTCAAACAGACGTGGCCTTCAGCGACATACAATCGTCCACTGCAAAGAGAAACCATTTATTTGTGGCACATGTGGCAAGGGCTTCTCTCGCTATAGTTGCCATCGAGGTCATGAAAGGGTCCACACTAAGGAGAAGCCATTTGTTTGTAACATCTGTGGTAAGGCCTTCTCATTCAGGCATGGCCTTCAGCGACATGTTAGCATCCACAGCAACGAGAAACCTTTTATTTGTGGCACTTGTGGTAAAGCCTTCCCACATAATAGTTATCTTCGAAAACATGAAAGGGTCCACACCAATGACAAGCTATTTGTTTGTGACATTTGCTGCAAGGCCTTCTCCGATAGGCGTGGCCTTCAGCGACATACGATTGTCCACTGCAAAGAGAAGTCATTTAACTGTGACACTTGTGGCAAGGACTTCTCACGTTATAGTCGCCTTCGAGATCACGAGAGGGTCCACACTAAGGAGAAGCCATTTGTTTGTAACATTTGTGGTAAGGCCTTCTCACTCAGTTATGGCCTTCAGCGACATATGAGCGTCCACAGCAACGAGAAACCTTTCATTTGTGGCACCTGTGGTAAAGCCTTCCCACATAATAGTTACCTTCGAAAACATCAAAGGGTCCACACCAATGGAAAGCCATTTGTTTGTGACATTTGCGGCAAGGCCTGCTCCAACAGGCGTGCCCTTAAACGACACACATGTGTGAGAGTCCACACGGAAAAGGAACAATATCCTTGTGAAATTTGTTGCAAGGTTTTCTCATGTAATAGTTTTCTTGAAATACATGGAATGATCCATATAAAAGAGAATGTTTGTGACAGGAAAGGCGAAGCGTTCTCATACAAAACTGAGACGATATGATACAGTGGCAAAGGTTTTCCCTAGAAAGATGTTAATTTCGACATGAACGTGAGAGTGCACATTGACCTGAAGCCGTGATTTCCTTTTTAAGAATGCGTACATGTACACGTATAAGAGTCCACACCACTGAAGAACCATGAACTTGTGATGTGTGTGTCAAAAAGTTTCAGGCGGAAAATAAGATGTTAGCTTACCGTTAGCCTAGTTACAGGCCCATATTGTATCTCATCATTTCTGTTGAATTAAATGCACCGCATGGTCGATCACTTTTTATCTATAATGCGTCTGTGTGCTCTTAATTTTTGGTTAGTTTTTCTTTGTTCTGACAACTTCTTGGTAGCTTATGATGTTTTTATTAATTCACCATGTCTCCTTCCTTCTCAGTACGTTGGTTGAGCGGTGAGCGGGGTAATAATACCAAACGATATACATGCATGTGTCTGTGTCATAGTATTTAGTTCTGCATTGTGATACGATACGGGGAAGACAAGTTCGTGTACGATGTGTTTTGATAGACTGACAAATCTTCCGCTCTCTGAGGAAAACCCACTAGAATGGCGCGCATAAGTGACATTTATTTAAGTTACAGCGGTATCTTGTGATTATTTCAAGATATCTTCATTTATTTAAAGATATCTCCAATTATTTCAAGATATCTTGAAAAACTCTCGACGCTTAAAGCCTTTGATTAAAGGCTTTTAAGATGTCTTTTCAATGATTCCAAGAAAGCTTAAAATCAATGTCAAGATATCTTGAGCTCATATTCAAGATATCTCCAAATGATTTTAAGACATCTCCAAATAATTTTAAGAAATCTCTCAATTTATTTCAAGATATCTTTAAATGCATTTTAAGATATCTTAAAATCGTGTTCAAGATATCTTGAAAGATTTCAAGATATCTTAAAATCGATTTCAAGATATCTTTAAGTAGATTTCAAGATATATTTAAATATCAATTTCAAGATATCTTTAAGTCGATTTCAAGATGTCTTGATATCGTTTTCAAGATATCTTTAAATCTTTTAGAAGATATCTCTAAATCAATTCCAGATATCTCCAAATCATTAACCGATAACCCATGACCGAAATGGAGTGCCTCTGAGGTCATTCGGGAATAACAAATACGAGTTCTAAATATTTGCTCAATAAGAGCTGTCATGCTTCGTGGCCAATCCTGCTTTGTTCCCGAATGACCTGGCATACCACTGAACTGACTCCCATCTTGAAAGTGATTTAGAGATATCCCGAAATTGATATAAAGATATCTCGAAATGGATTTCCAGATATCTCGAAATGGATTTCCAGATATCTGTAATCCAATCTCAAGATATCTTAAATCCTTTTGTCACATCTTAAAAACAGTTTGCAGGTATCTGTACATCCATTTCAAGATATCTGGAAATGAATTTGAGATATCTTCAAATGGATTTCAAGATATCTCCAAATGAAATTGAGATATCTTAAGGTAGATTTCAAGATATCTCTAAACGATTTACTGATATCTTAATATCCATTTCGAGATATCGTGAAATATTTAAAAAGTACCACTTTAATTGAATAAATGTCACTTATGCGCGCGCGCCATACACTAAATAAACTTCATGTGTATAAACGTCGCTATAACAAACAAGCTGGGGTCCACGGAAAGTGTTTGTTACTCATGTAGTTGTTGGTTTGGGATAGCAGTTTGCAGTCGTGGCCAATACACCTAACCTGTTTCAAACTCTGGGTCTTTAAACCTGTTGCAGCCTGCATCGTGAATGTCGTCTGCAGGAGAACTTCGGGCCACAGCTAGGTTTCAAGTTGAAAAAAATATTTTAAAAAAATTCGTATATTTTCCACATTGGATGTTGATTTCTTGTCATTTTTCACCTTCGGATTATAAGTCAGTTTGTGAATATGAAATAAAGTTTCTTGTGAGTTTTCCTTGTCGTTGCTCAAAATGGGTGGAAATAAAGAACCGCAATGGAAATAAGCTATTTCTAGCTTTTTTGTACTATCATCGACAATGCCCTGGATTTATAAGTAGTTCTTTTTATTTTGAGTTAATTCAGTTGTTTGTGTATGATCATTTGTAACCTGTACTATATGGATGTTGTTAAATAAAATCAAAAATCGCATAGTTATGGTTGCATTGGTTCCCGTAGCTGAAACGGAGCAATACAGACCATTCAGACTCCTAAGCACTAGTGATATTTGACTGACGCCAGAAGTGGGCCTATAAAATGTCTTGCAATTTTTTTTGTGCACAAATTGATGCAACATTGAGGTTCAGGGCTTCGGATTACATGTCACAGTTTTGCTCGTGAATATGTAACTTCACATTAGAAGAACCAGATTGCTGCAAATTACAGATAAAAGTAATGAAACACAAACTCGAAAATGAGGTTCATTGAAACACATAGGTGCAAAATATACGTGAAGTAGGCCTACATGACGACCACTGAATGAAGATTGCATTTTCCTTGGAACCGGAACCGTTTTCTCAGTGGTACATGTAGTTCCGTTGACTGCATTTGGTAGGCGTTAGCTTTCCTCTATCGAGGGCTAGGAACACTGGACGGATCCGGGGGCCCAACGGGGGTCATGTCGCCCCCCTGGATTTTTGTATATCAGAGTGAAGATATCAAATGTCTTAAATGGAGGTTTTGTTCAGGAAACTGAGCACCTGCCGTGACTGGTGTTATGAGTTCATGGTCCGTGCATAAAGTGCATCGGCACGCTGCTTACCTGTTTTGCCCCCCCGGGGGGGGTCTGGATCTAGCCTTGGTTAAGAATGGCCATGACCGTGACAAGCCCAAGACGGTGTGGTACCCAGCCGTAAGTTTGGCTGGCGGGTGAATTCGTCACTTTAATAGTCCTATCCACTGAAGATCACTAGCGAGTAAAAACCCTAGTACATGTGGAGGCTTATTATACACGCACTTCCAATAAGGGCGGTTCACAATAGAGCGCCTCCAAGAGCTTGTAACGCATCGGCCAATCACAATGCGCGAAATTTGTCGACCATTTCCATACGCACATTAGGTCGACAGATTTCGCGCATTGTGATTGGTCAATTCGTTACAAGCTCTTCGAGGCGCGTTAATTTGAATCGCCAGTATTCCATTGCTATCATTTCATTACAGGACACCAAGTGGGGTGATTTTCTCGCTTTTGGTGGCTGTTTTTACTTTTTTGACACTTAATTTTTATTTCCTTTAGTTCTCACAAATTAGACCAGGGTACTGGACTGTGGACAATGATACAAAACGAATAAATATGTAATTCTGCTGTAAGAATGAGGCGGAGGAGATGGGGGTCCGTTTGTGTTACTTTTGGTGTTCTCTTTCGATGGCGACAAACACATGTATATGTGGAACCTAATTGCTGCTCGTTCGTGTTTTGCGATCCCAAGGGTTAGCTGGAAAAAAAAATCGGAGGTGCCATCACTATCAAGATTTGTAGAGTCTTTTGGATTAGACCTACAGCTAGCTTAATTACGGGCATGATTTTGGTATGATTGGCATGGTATAGACCTCTCACTAGACTCATATTTCATAATTATGCACGTATGCGCACAAGAAGTGTGAGCGGGCCATTCATTACAATTAGCACCCTGTTCCTGTAATAAGGAAAATGAAGTCCACTTTTTCAAACTAACTGACATTCAGACCTTGAGGATTCATTGTGTAACGGGTGAGGGGCCCGTTGAGTCAGAGCGTGATGAGAACAGTGGCGTATATCCGTATACTTACGGCTGTCTTGCCTGCTAGTAGTCTCAGTCACGGTCACGGTGGGCGAAGGGCGGGGACGAGCAAGGGAGAGGGGAAGAAATCCAAAGTGTCAAAATAACGGGGTCGAAGGGTCGGGGGAAGGGTTAAGGCAGTCCAGGCTCAGGAAGGTTTCGCCACCAGACATGCCAGAAGAAGAAGCAGTCAACTAGTAAAAAAATGCGCAGGTGCACGCATGAATGAGTGACGAACCATGAAGAGAATTACTTGAGGAAACAGCTTCTGTATTCAGAACACAACTCAAAATTATCTCATTTATTTCAGAAATCGCTGGGAATCTCTATCACATTTACCTCATAAGAATTATTTACATTTAGTTCATCCAACTCGCTGGTCAGAATGAGTGACTCAGGTCGCTGCAGCTTGTCTATTACGCGTTCTAAAATGCTGGTCTACACTGAGGACTAGTTGTTAGTAAGAGTCATTTGACTAATTTCTGGAATTACTTCGGAGGCATTTTTTTCACAATTCCTTAATCCTAGTAGCTCTAGTTTTGGTAAATTTTGACAAAATTTAAGCAAGAAAACCAACCGGGGATCAGCCGGGGAATACAAAAAAGGGTGCCCCGCTCTGGCCGAGCAAATTACAGGGACTTGGCCGGGACTATCACGCTGGCCCTGTTTTATCTTCCCCGCTCACTCTCCGCTAGTACCGGGTCCCCCGGGGCTGGGATTACAATTAACAGGTGCATAACTGGAACAATAATTTGTTTTCTCAGTCATGTGTTCGTCACCTAATTTGCCATTTTGGCAACGCTGCCTTCCCTACACGCCAGTGGGGTGACATTATGAGACGTGTCCACGTCGTGCTTGTGCGCGCGCGGTCAGGCAACTATAGCACTGGTCAACATCGCTGAAATAATTACGCACAAAAAAAGAAGAAAAATGAACCATTTTGAAAAAGTAATGCGACATGTGACTGGCTGTAGTGGCTTCTCTACATATACACGTAGAGAGAGAGAAACACGTTGTATCTATCGGTTTTGCCAGGTTACATGTATGTCAGATCCCCAAACATAGTGATCTGTGTCAGTGTGGCACAGAAAGGGAGACGATGGATTGCAGAGGGAATTCCCCTCCCACTGTATGTAGTGGAGCTACGTGTACTCAGCTAACCAGTCGATGTAAGCTATTCGCTCAGTGGTTCAGTTAGGTGATTTTTGCAATTAGACGGTTAGTTTTCAAAACCTGATTACTACAAATTAAATGTTCAGCTAGATGGCAGCAACACATTATTTTCCTTCTGCCTTGTTACTTGTATAAATAAAAATGTATCAGACAGCTTACTAAAGTAAACATACCGACAGTACACTCCAGCATTGAGGTTTCTGGTGGTTTTGAACATTATTAAACTTAAGTGAGGGAAATTTGGAATGTGAAAAATTCTGTTCTTCTTTGTGTTCATTCAACATTTACCGTTTTTCTCTACGGTTTCCCCAAAGGAATTAATGTCAAATGTCGGCCAATTTCAGCAAATCATTTCTCCAAATTAAATGTTATTGTCCATGTATGTCTTGGTAACAGTTTCAGTGCAGCGTGGAGTTTGTTGACTTGACATACACACATGTGGCACTCAGCACACCAGGATTTAACAAGCACCCATCCCTGGCTCCAAGGTCAACTAGAACTTGTTTTTGAACAGCTGTTGAATGCTTGAAGTAAGTTCCCATAAGGGCTTTGGTAAATACTCAGATATTTGATGCAGTGTTCAATGTTGAAATATTTATTTCCAAATTACTACAAATCAGTGAAATGGAAGTGGAAAACTTTATTTTGTTGCGAAATGTTTTTATTTTCAATACTGGCCAGTGCTGGGTACCTGGGTACCCACCGGTCAATATCAGAACCTGGTTCCGTTCTTTCAGGCCAGGTACCCAGAAAAATTCCGTGTATAAAGTGCACAACGTTCCACTGAACTTCAATAGTGAAGGGCAGAGTAGCTGAAAAATAATCCTGCCACCAAAAGAACCCAGTCCCACTGTCGTAGCTCCTGTTCAGATATCAACGGAGCAAAGTTTTGAATAAATTAAAGATAACATTTCATATAATAAAAGGGTAGGGAAGGATTCCTCTCAAATGTTTAGAACAATGTGCTGCTTCCTACGTACCAAAGGAGCCCCATTCCAGGCACATTGTCTGCTCGGATTGCGCGCAATACCATTTGTAAAGTAATCTTTATATTTCATGGGTACCTCGTATTGACATAAACCGGGTACCCGGTTCTAAAAAATACCTGTAAGTGCACATTCCTTCTTTAGTACATTCTAATCCTCCTTTGGTTTTACAGCACAAATATGTACGAGTGCCCACGGTCACTCTCTTGCATGTATTTTCCACATGGAACACAAACATGCACAGGTTCAGTGTGTACCCAGTTGGTTGCCAGCACAAAATGACCTAGGGTCTTTTGTGCAGTCCTCTTCACTGCATTAGGTTTACTGGACAATGATGCACATGAAACAGTGAAGCACAGTTGTTGGGCAGCACAAAAGTGCAATTATTCCTGTGAGGGACAGTTGGTGCAGTGCACAACATGACACAGCTGTGCTTCTTTGAGGTGTTTACCAAGTGAACCAAAGAGAAGGTACAGTTATTACTAATGAACCTAAAACACAATTTTTCCTTTGTTTTATTTTTATATTCTGTGATACGTGATCTTGCTGGCTTTAAAGGAATAAATAGGTTTTAATCTAAGCCTCCCTTAACAAAAGGACAGACTTATGTGCTGAAATTCATTGGGACTAACCACCTCAAATACTTGCTTATTTCTTATTTATTTATGCCTTTGTGGGAACCTGATGCAACTGAATATCTGAGTATTCAGTCAGTTTAAAGACTGCCTATTTGAAGCTTCAGTTACCTTGTCTTAGCCCTAGCCCTCATGCTTCTCTGGCTAATGATAAAAACATGCCTGCACGGGGAGCAGTGTCCATGATCAGATCGAACTGTCACATATAATGCACGATATGCGGCAAAGGGGGACCCCCCTCTATTGTGTTGTCTTTTGTGTTGATGGAATCTTTGGAATTCCTTTCAGATTTCCCAGGGGGGGTGCAGAAGGAACAATAGCCTTAGGGTATGCAGCTTGTGCATCACATTGGGGGGGTCCCCCTTTGCCGCATATCGTGCAGGGTATAAACTGTCAAGGTATTCTGCAACCGTTAGATTTGGTTGTGTACCAAAGCAGGGATTAACCACCAGCTCAAGTGAAAGATTTGGTCTTGCGCTAAAGACTGCACAGCAGCAACCATGCATGTGGTTCTTTGTAAAATCAGGAATGGAGAAATTTTAATTGCGAATGGTAACTTGTGAATTCATGTCCCAATGGAACAACAGAGACAGGTCACGACCTGTTTGAATTCAGGTTCCGGTGGTCGGTCCGTTTTTATTGTCTTTTTTAATGTACTTCCTGCTATACTATACTGCTTAGGCATGTGAGAAATTTGGTTGTCCTTGGACAGGAGCTGGTTTTTATGAGCCTTAGAAGGAAAATATCAAACTTCTCGTGCTGTTCTGGTGAGTTTGCGTCACACCTGTGTATCTATTTTATGTTATGACAGTTGCAAGAGGTAAGGGACCAGTCAACCAAGACACTGCATTCTGTGACCCTACCATTCCGTAGGGATTTTTGAGGGAAGAAAAGGCTTCCAACATGTAAGCATCGGCAGCCAAGAAGACACCATCCACACTTAAAAGTTAAGGCAGTTACTTCTCAACGTGTGTGGTGACGTTTAGAATCATGCTTGAAGCTGAACCAGAAGGAATCCGTGCTTATATTCTGCTGCAGCATGAGACTCTACATACATGGTAAAACATTTGCTTTTGACATTCCCGATTAACCTTAGCACATGTGGCAGAGTGGGTAGCACGTGAGATATTAGCATCAAAGACCCGAAGAAGATAGTTGCTCAAGACATTTTGTGGAAAATGATTCTCCCACACTGTGATTCCAGCACATACATGTAAACACAAGTGACAAAAAAAGCCTCTTTTGGTTGACATACGCATTGAGGGTGTCCAGCAAACAAGCACCCGTAAGTGGTTTGATGGTCAGTCGGTGACGTTAGTTGGAACAGCTTCTCAAACAGGGATGCCCTTGGACATGAGGGTCCACATTGAAGAGGAGCCATTTGTTTGTGACATTTGTGGCAAAGTTTTCTCAAACAGTCGCACCCTTCAATGACATACGAGAATCCACACTAAGGAGAAGCCATTTGTTTGTGAAATTTGTGGCAAGGGCTTCTCATGTAATAGTCATATTCGAGATCATAAAAGAATCCACACCACTGAGAAGCTGTTTGTTTGAGACATTTGTGGCTAGGGTTTTGGGGGATTTCGGTTTTAATATTTGATAAAATATATTGAATTCCTTCGTTCCTACTCATCTATGAAATATCTTTGTAAAAAAGCGAAAAGCAATTGACAAAAAAATCTCCCCCCCCCCGTGCTGGATACGCCACAGTCCAGATGTCACGACCATTAGACTTAAGGACTTAAATGGGACAATGTGCTATGCGCACAGATTGTTTATGTGAACACAAGTGCCATGACTCTGTAGTGAGCTCAAGCTCCCGAGTTGATGTTAATGTTCCAAAGTGTGCGTACAGTGTGCACCCATCAATGGGAAATGTTCACACTTTGGGCCAACCTGTCTCGGCCAAATGACCATTGGACAGAACGGCATCTCTGATACTTTGAAGGACTATGTACTCAAGCTTCAGGACTGACAAGGGTTTGTGAAGGGATGCATAGCTGCCACTGCATCAAGAATACATGCGACTGCACACCTAAACAGATGTATCGACTGATCAGGTTTGTTTGTTTATTCAGAATTCTGTTGAAAAAGGCCAAGACATTGTGTCATGCCGAAAGTCAAAGCTATCCTTCTCCTATGAAGGGGGGCTTTAGCCATCAATGATCAAGAGAGCTTGTCTCATGCCATGGTATAGAGCCCAAAGCAGTGGAATAAACATAAATTAACTGGTGTCTACATGTATTGAGTAACACTGCACAGCCTGGTGACTTGAATGTAAATGAGTCTACAGGCAAGTCTCGCTGTAAGAAAGTTGCTGGAACCAGACAAATTACTTTGTTCTAACCAGGACTTTGTTATAAAAGGAGTGTGAAGGAGTATGAGGAAAATGTATTTGCAGAATTCTGATAAAAGAGCATGTTTATAACTAGGACAGTTTTAATCTGTTTTTTTCCTACTCTGTTATAGAGAAACTTATACGTATATGTACAGGGTACCTGTTAAAAAAAGAATTTGTTAAGTCCCAGGGACCTTGTAATAACAGTAATCCACTGTATTTCAACATTTTTCTTTATATCAAGAGCGGACTGTAACTGTCTGAACTTTTACAAATTTGGTCTTTACATTTTTCTCAATAAAAGCATTGTATCGACAGAACTGGAACTTCTGGGTGTGAAATTGTAAGCACTGCAAGAATTCAAATGGTATTGTGAGAATAGAACGAAGCAATAAGGCCATCAGGCATCAGCCGTCAATAGACCAATCCATAAAACCCAAACTATGATAGAATACCGAAGGGACTATGTCAAAGGCAAGAGGGTGAGAACCAGCGCGTGAACCAACACGTGCGCACGCTCCATTCCTTTGCACTGCACTTTCTGAATCACAGTGATGTCACACAGTGCTACTGCTAAATGTTAAACTATGGTCCCTCGTCAGTTCCCTATCCGGTTTGTAAGTGTGACATCACTTCAGTTTAAACCACGCCCACTGCACAAGCACTGCACATAGAGTTACATGCATTGATCACCGTTTACATGGAACCATGGAACTGGAAGTTAACGCACAACTTCAGCGATCGTCCAATGGGAGCCTGCAAATCTTGGCTCGTCTGCCATTGTGACGAAGTCCCTTACGAACCGAACATTTTAACGACTTATGACTTCGCTCCTAACTAAATTTCTTTCAATGGACTCCACAGTGGGGCTACATGTTATGGCTGCAGATTCAATACATAAGCTCCTACAATGTATGAAGGCTAGTGGCTAGTGGCTGGAGCTAACTTCCCTTAGATGTGTGTTTATCCCAGCCACAGCCAGTTGATCGAGTTACGACATCGGGCTTACATCTTATGTAGCCATATGCCTTTCTTCAAATCCTTGCTTCATCTCAATGCGTGGTTTTGTCTGATTTTTAGGTCTCCAGATTCAGAGATATGGGCTCATCAAGTACCGACAATGGGTATGCCAGAAGGCATATGCGATCCAACCCAACAAATAGAGTCACAAGTCGCTGGAGCCAACGTTTGAGTGGAAGCCCTTGAACAGAATCCTGCACTGTAAATCAGTAAACTTAAGTTGCTCTGTCTTGGAAAGTGACACAGAATCACCAAAAAGTGGCCTTGAAGACTCATTTTGCAGGATCAAGTCGGGTCACAAATAGCCTATAGGCGGTTCTGAAGCCAAATTTTGTCAGTTAAGATTATGAATAGCAGGTGGCCAGTGGACATCACGATGGACTCCCTACGTCAGCCTGTTTCTTCCCATAGAATTCCTGGTAGTCGTATTCCACGAACGGCACTGTGTATGGGATCAGCCCTGGACAAAAGAAACAAGAAACTAGTATCTCAAAAGTTAGGAATCCAAGATGGCTGCCGTGTTGCAGAAATGGTCAAGTTCAAAAGGAGTGAGGAGGCTTGAACTCATCCAAACTTAACTCCAGTTTTCAGAACGAACTTGGTACAGACGTTGCACTGTGACGCCACATGGCACAATGTAATGGATAAGTTGAATCAATCTCAGCGGTACCTCGGTCTATTTTCCCTGGGGACGTTGTCAAATTTAGACTTCATAATTGTACGACCAGACAGCACAGGATCAGGCAGTACAATCCCATTTTCACCTCGATCAAAGTTTTGCTGGAGTCGGCCTAGAAGGAAATCTGGTGGCTCGGTCTGGAGCAGCAAAAGAGGGGGCTGTTGAAATTTTGCTTGATATTGTGTGACGTGGCTGTGGTTTGAAATTGTGCATGACTCGATGGTAGCGACTGAAGCCACTTCCCATAGAGTTGTGCGTAATTGAAAGCCGCAGCCAAGTATTTTGACGCATCCTTGGCACAGGAAAACTGGTCACGGGTCTGGCGGGCGACTCTGCTGTGGTTCTGTGTGCCGCAACGCCAGAGAGTGCAGGGAAATATATTCAGGTCTGACAAGTGGGTAAGTACCACAACATTCAGTCACAACACAGAGAGGAAATATAAAAAAAGAGTTAATGCGTTGAAATTTGAATTTGATATTTACAATTTGTATAGAGTAATCCAAAGAGATGTCACACTTGTGAGAGTGCCGCACTCTCATTCTTCAGCTTGAGGAAGTGTGCATTTGGTAAATCGGGACACCTTTATGGTTTGAAGCAGCAAGTAACGAAGGCGTACCGCTTGTCTGCGAGCGCCGTGCCACCGCAGTAGTGGTTTCTACTGCTGTTGCCGTTTACACTACTGAAAGGAAATTGAATCCTACCGTGGGCCCTGGCCTCCGCGATGGTTTTCCTGAGTTTCTTGTACTGCTTCTGACAAACCCCTGTGGAGAATTCAGATGAAAATGCTTTATCGGTAACTTCTGAAAGGTAAGAGGAGAGCCGATGCATGCGCGCGTCCAATCGGTCCATCTTCCTCATTTCCACCACTCTCGCAAGGCACTGAAATGGCAAATGCATGACGTATCAGAGCACCCACCTGATACGCTTCACGCGAGAAAAAAAAAAATGGCTCAAGACTTCCACAAGTGCATGACACGCGCACATTGACTGCGGCAGAGATCAGATCGGCAAGTAACCCATAATGCTTTGCACACTGGTCGCTGCGATGTCCTTCCTTCGGAAAATTCTGTAAAGTACATTTGGCCTTCTCAGCACCCTTTGCGGATGGTGGGGAACAAGCAAACCCAAATGAGGAATAAACTCCGAGTTCCACTCCTATTCATCCACACTTGACTAACTCGCTAGTATTTCATTTTTGTCCGTTTCCTAAAAAACAAGGTACTTATTTGGCTAAATATGATGCCAATCCTCAACGGACTTCCTCATCTACTGGTACTCACCGGTGCGTGCATCGGAGTAGATCAGGCCAGAGTGGGGGCAGATAAACTGCTGAAGGAGTTTCACGTTCTGTGGAAGAAAATAAATGCTGGATTCTCACAAGCCTGCAACCATCGTTTTGTGACGGACTACCTTCTCTCTTGCAAACCAAGTTTTAGCATGGTCTCATTCACTTGCCATCGCTAACTTTGACATTGCAGATGCATGTCCAGTCCTGGGGGTCAGTGAAGGCACCCGCTATCACACATATTCCTACAGGTGCAAATTCAAGGATCAACCAGAGAAGTGGCCTACATGTATATGATTTGCCACTCCGACACCAGAAACGAAACATATCCACCATTGTGATCCGCTCAATATTTTGAAATTCCAGACCCTTTTTAGGCGAGCTGTTTCCGTGGGCATGTACAGTACTCACCTGGTAATGAAGAAGGAGGTTCTCATCCCGACAAACTGGGCAAGGATTGCCTGCTACTCTTCGCTTCTCACCCTTACCTCTCTGTCAAAGAAATTGGCCCCAGCAGAAATATCAATTCTAAATTAGCTTTTGACAGGCACTCTCACAAGGATTATAAAATATACACTGTTTATTACAACATTTTGTCCAATTAGTTTCATCAATCTCTTTTTTGAGATGGAAAGTAGGTGGGACAATTTTTTGAGATGAAAAGAGTGGAACAATTTTTTTCAAACTTTCACAAACAACAGTGCTTCCTTCAGTGATAAAAACAGGACAAAATACTGGACTGACCTTGAGTAATTTATTTATGGAAAAAGAGACATTCGGTCTAAGCCAGTCTCATACGCAGTGTAAAATTTATGACCTAGCACATGCTGCTGCTATTGCCAAATCAGCGCATAAGGATCTCATGCCTGAACTTTATCACAACTAATCTAGCCAAGGCATGCTAGGATCTCACAAAATACGTTGTTGTCACTCACCACACACATCAGTCTTGTCCTCTGCAAAAAGGAAGAAATTGCCAATGAAAGTCATACATGTGTACATATTTGTTGATGTGCGGTATTCATTAGATGAAGCCACAGAAGATCAAACCACCAATTTCCAATGTAAGCTCCGAATTATCCAGTTACAAATACATAGATACTTTTGTGAAGTAAAGATAAAATTATGTTTGGCGTTTACACAACTGGTTCCTTTACAGACTTCACCCATCCAAGAATTAGGTCGTGTATTGAAAATCAATCAATCAATCAATCAATACACCTGTCAAATGAATGCAACATTCCTTACTTTCTTGATTTTATGGTGAATTTTGCTTGCATTCCTCGAAAGGATGATTACCTTGGGTGGGACACGTCCCTTGTGGTTTCTTCTGTAATTAGCAAACACTGGCCGCTCACCGTATCGCTCAATGTACTCTTGAAAATAGGGCGTATGAAAAACACAATATTAGATTAAAGGTTTATTTCCTTTTTAAATGAAGAGTCACAGGTGTTGATCTGTAGTCAGTTGATTACAGGGTATACAAGAATTGCTGTAAGTTCTTCATTGGTGGATTTTGGGTGGAATGTTTGGCATTCTTTAAATTTGTAAAATATTAAATCGAGGCGTTTGGCTTGGCGATGGTTTGTACATTGATTTACAGAGAGAGCATTTGCAATATGCTGATTTGATGGAAACGAGTTCATGTGGAAATGTTATGTCAGTACATGAAAAATCATGCACAACAAGTACGCCAAATGGCTTTTCTTGCCATTTCTATCATGTCTGTCATTTCAGACCTTCACTTTGAAGGTAAGCAATGCCTGCAGCTATGTCAGCGTCCGACAGCTCCTCCTGTTTCCCAGCTGTGTCTAGACTGTCACCATGAGAAATCGTCTCCTGGGTGGACCACTGTCTAATGGGTAATGCCAGGACCTTTGGAGCATTCCTCCATTGTGTCTGAAAACAGCAACAAAGGGAATATTTGAACCTTTCAATTAAATCAAGGGGCGAGGGTAGGGAGTGCTTTTGTTAGAACTTTCATTTCGTCTTTTACCTTGTTCGTGATTTTAGCTCAATTTCAGCAACTGCCTAGCCAGCCTGGCCTTAAGTCATGTAAGTGCTATGGGGATTATTTTACCATGACTGCAGTGTTGTCTGCAACTACTAAATTACGCTACTTCGAAAAATCAAAACAGCAACAAGGCCTTAACATACTTAACCAAAAATACTGGGAAAAAATTCATATTAATTGGGCACTTTCCCGGAGTGTAAATTGTATCTGTTTATAGACTAATGTATAAAACACCCCAAGATCATTTGAAATTATTAGGAAGTTGAATGCACTGTCTCTGGAGAAACACCTCATTGGGATGATTTTGGGCACTATTCTTAACGACATGGCACAATCAACTACAACAGGTTGGAGGCCACAATGATGAGAAAAACAGTTTAAATGAAAAACTTGTTGCTTTTTGTTTATGGGAAATGGGTGGAAGCCCCTTCTTTTAAACATGTTAAGTATGTTAAACCTGTCCCCCTAAGCTACTGAATCCCCTTTCACATCTCTGGCCCACACAAAGAGTCAGTAACACCTGGAATGCTCTCCCCAAGAAGCAGTGGACGCTAGAACAGTGTCAGCTTTTTAAGAAAGAGCTTGGCTCACTTTGGAAGAGAACAGATACAGGATATAGGGTCCCAAACATGACGAAGGCTAGTCTGGCATGTCTGGAGTGCTAGTAGTAGTAGGCCTAGCACTTTACTAATGTTACCTGAGTCATAAATCATCATGTACTGCAGGCACAGTCACACTAGTCATGCCTAACGTGTGTGACCGTATAGTCGCCAGGTCCCTTATTTCGCCGCTAACAGTGAAAACCAATCAGACTTGACAACAGGTGTCAAAATTAGGGACCTGGCGACTACACGGTCATGCACATTAGTCAGGCTGTCAGGGGTGGCACTTCTACTAGGCCCTAGTCAGCATGGTCAGTACTATAGCCTCGACTTAACCAGAGTGGTAAGAGTTCCGTATACGGGGGATTGTATACTTGGGACCCCTCAATTTTTTTACATTTTAATCTTGTAAAACTGTTAAGTCCCCCCAACACAAAGGCAACACTCTCTTTATTGCACTGACCCAATTTTTTGGAAATTTTAAATTGTAAATTGCGATAAAATGTGAGTTTCTTACTGGCATGACTTATACACTAGCCATGCAAATTTGAATACACCATATGTCGTAAACAAAAACACTCACAGTTCCCCCATAATTTCCCTCAAATTTCAAAACCCTGCCCTTTGTGACATTAACAACCCTGCACTGAGCATGATGCCACAGTCATCTACCAAGGTGAATTCAAAAGTTAAAATGTAGCTCTCCCTTCTACTATAATATCAGAACAGGGTCCCCAAATTTACAATCCCCGAATACAGGGCCACTCTAGATTTTTTCGACCATCTCCATTCATTCTGTGTTGCTTTGTTCTCAAAAAGAACTCTTTCAACATCGTATACTCGACATGCTCGATTTGGATTTAATTCGCATACTTCCCGGACTCCGATCCAATGTGACATCATAGCCAGTGATTCTAGGGGGTACATTCGAGCGTGGCCCTGCATTCTGTAGTTACTCCCATGCATGACATGTCAGTCGCACTCGTAGTGTAAATGAAGACAATTAATTGTCAACGTATACGTCCAACCCTGCGAACCGCAACCTGGGCTAGGCTTACATGACATGCATGACGTACAGGATGCAGTAGGCCTAACGTTACTTTGAAACTCTTGTTCGCACCTAACGTAGTAGGCCTAAATACTTACACGGTTGTTACTTAAAACAGTACAAAGATAAGTGGATTTTTTGGTAACCAATCGAGCAAAATCCCCCCTAATTAAAATGGAGAAATTCGCACAAAGTCTTCTCATGGAGGCCGCCATGATAGTTGACAATAGGCTCTTTCAATAATTTTGAAATTAAAAAAAAAGGATTGTAACAAGTAATTTCGTAACTTTGACAGCAGAATTTTAAAAAAGTAATATTGTATTAAAGTATATGTTTTACCATTAAAAGAATAGTTTTTACTATGATTTCTTTAAAAAGCGCTTATATTAATTTAAGTTAATATACTGTCGCAAAGCGCAAAAGCTAATGAAGACCGCGTAACTAGTCAGCTTTTGCCGTGATTTATGTTCAAATATTTGACCAACGTATTTCTCACATCATGATAGCATTCCAAACATACTCAGTATAAAAGAGTACCTTGGATTCATACTTTTGTAAAGAAACAAAAAAAGACGAATTTCACAGAGTATATGAAGAAAAAGTAAGACGCTAAAGGGTTCTATGCGACGTATTCAGGGCGTCTCTCTGACGTCATTCAGCGCATGCGTATAAATACGCAGATAGCAGTCAGTCGTTTTTGTCGTTGCACGAGAGAATTTATTTGGCCTCGTTGAGAAAATTCGAATCCCAAATATTACCTTCTATCGATATATTCAAACTTTCAGTTGTCCACCAAGTGACGACTGGTGACTTATAGACATTGTTTCACATCCTTTTGCACAAATTTGTTTGCAGTTTATTACAAGAAAGTAAAGGGGAAATGCACAGGAGTTTTCGTGGCTTGAGAGAAAAACATGGCGGGCGTCATTTTTCTGCTGAAAAAGTGAGGCCATACGTTGAGCCATAAGTTTAAAATTTCGACCTGGAAATGTCCCCTTGCTGACGTACTAAGTATGTAAAACTAGTTGGCAAGATCCCCTTGGTGTCTGAAACAAGTACAATGTAAATCTAGGAGTGTATTTCCAAGCATTGTTAAAGAAAAGAGGTTTGTTCGGCGTGCTCTCGCACCCGGTTGTGCCGGGAACGTCATCCAGATCCTGCAGGGGGACTGTTGGAAAAAAATGTAAGTTACCGCGGTGTTTCGTGTCGATTTTTCGTTTGTTAAAAGGAAGCTTTTAAAGTTTGTTATCGTGTGACCCCAACAGTAAGTATTCATTTGGTTATTTGTGTGAAAACTGGTTGTGTTTTTTTCTCTTTAGGCGGTTTGTGTTGAGTTGTAAGGGGGGAACTGTGTCAGTGTTTCTGTTTGTGGAATCTGCGGGGCCGGGGAAGCGCGGGTACGTTTGTCGCCGTGCGTTGTCTGGGAACCATTAATTGCATTGTACATGCACGGTGTGTGTGCCATATACCGCCATGTGCGGTCACATGACCTGAAGCATGGTGATTGGGCAGCGGTTTCTGTGGGCCTCGTGGTCATTTTCATAGGAGGGGACTCTACATGTATGTAGAGATGTGTTCCTCCAAATCTAAAAGAAAAAAATGATTTGAAAGAGAAATAAGTTCAATATTTCAAATGAGGCGGGCTTATTATTAGCTTTTACCTTCTTGTTAGGTTTTTACTTGTTCTGTTGCATAGTTTTTTTCTTGTGAATGTTGACTCGAAAAAAGAAAAGAAATTACGAGTTTCATGTATCTGTCATGTAGCATGTAATTTGTCTGTTTCTGTTGAAGTAAATTTAAGCAGTTTTATGAAGAAAATTGTCTTCCCCTGTTGTTTGTTTTGTTTGTGTTTTGTTTTTCTTTGCACTTGCCCAGGAACTTTGTTAAGTCTAGAAGTCTATAGTACTAAACCATGACTAAACAAAGGAGAATAAAACTGTGAAAAGTACATACATGTACAAGATACCGAGTAGCAATCCGCTGGGAAAGAGTTCCATATCTGAACAGCACTTGACACTCTGTGCACGAACTCTATCAGACTGGTCTGAAAAGCACCGTCTTCTAACTTTATTCCGTGTAAATGATTCAATATTATCCCTGCCAAATTTGATGTTTTTCAGACGTATTCTATGGCTTTCAGATGGCTGATATGCCACGGCAGGGGAAGGCCAGTGATATGCCCATGTATGGAATCCTGTTCTGTCAACTGTTTTGTAACTTATTTACCGACATGTTACAGGAGTGAAATATGCTTTTATTTATAACCTACCTGTAGTCGGGAGCCATGACAGAATGATGTGCTAATGAATGATGCGATAAGGGTGTGCATTTTCATATTACTAAACACAAAATCAAAATATATGTATTTTCACTGTTATATGCAAGTCAACACGACTGGTTTTGGTGATAAGTTTGTGTAAGAAAATGCACTTTGTGAAGCGAAAAACTTGGTATCTAGTACAGTGATTAACAACGTAAATGAAGGTGTGCAACAAAGGAGAGCTAGTCTAGTGTATTTGTCTTTTGTTTAACACGAAGATGGCATTCTGATTTTTTAGTTTTGGAATTGAAAATGCCTTGGTGTTTTAATGCTGTTCCTACTCTGTAAAATCCAAGGTTCATTGTGGTACATGTAATATGCAGCTTTTCCTGTTGGCAGCACAATTGTTGGAAATCATAAGTTCCATGCATGTAGAATTTGTGGGAAACCTGGATGTACTTTACATTAGCTGGAGTCATACGTGTACATGTAGGGCTGAGTCAGTTTGAATAATTCACTATTTGAATATTCAACTCTCAGTTTGATTGAATATATCCGAATATTTGGTTGTACCGATTGGCACATTGTTGATGAACAAACCAAGATCAGTTGCAATAATGCACACAATTGTACATTATAATTACTATAATAGCTTCTCACGTCAAGGAGTGTCTCCAGCAACAATTTAGCAAGATTAACCCTAACAGTCCCAAATCCTCCAATTTCAATACGATTTTACTTGTATGTACTCCGTAGGGGGTAAGGGTTACTGAATAATTTATGTTTTAGATCATATGATTTCTTTTTTAATTTGAATCTGCTTGAAACAAGCCTCCGTAGGGCAAGTATTCTCATTTAAAAAAAGAGAAAATTCTCCCTCCCTTTTCATGAATTTTGCATTCGAATATTCAAATTCCGAAAATAATATTCAAATATTCGATAATCGATGGAATATTCATATATTTGGCACAACCCTGCATACATGCCATGGGTATAGGGGAATGGACAGTTATTTTCACTACAAATGTTGATAGATGTTAATGTGACATCCAACCTAATTGTACAAGAGAATATCTGTTTTTCTGTAGATATTCTGCAAAAGGTTTTGCAGTTTGGCCCGTTTATGAAGACTTTAATGAGGAAATTTACTTTTATGTACATGTTCAATTTGTGGACCATTTCAGACTATCTTTTTAAAAGTATAGACACTGTTCCACCTTTTTTTTATTCCCAAACAGAAGCAAAGCAAATTTATCAATTGAAATGCTTAGTTTGGAAGCCATTCTTAAACCCAATAAGTCACACTCAGAGGGCCTCTGTTATGTGGATTAGGAATTTTAAAATTATATTTAAAGAAGAAATCAGCGAACTAAAAAATCGCAAATTTTGCAGTAGTACTCTGACTAACCTTAACTTCTGCGGTGGGTTTCTCGTTCTCTGCTGTTGGATCCAACCATACAACATGTTGAACAGGGTCGTCTTCTTCATTAGTCAATTCAGAGTCCAATAGACCTTGGCCACAGTGTGATATCTTTATAGGTGTGTAGCATGGTTGGGTTTAGAAAGGATTGGACCGAATTGCTGTCGCCTCCAAATTGAGCCTTGATGGTCACACTGGTTAGCACTTGTCTTGTAGTGTCTTCCATCACAGACTTGCACATACTGTACCATAGGCCTACATGCTGCAGTTGGAAAATTGATTTTTATGTATTAGTTAAAGCATGTTTGACGTAAGTTTTGTCGCTGATAGCTCACTGAATGCCTGAACCAGTTTCTTGTAAAAAATATCCCATATGAAATATATTTGTCATCATTATCGACATCAGTCTATTCATAGCCTTCCTTTATAGTCTGCAGCTGCGAAAATCAATAAATTTATCTATGATAAGCTAAGGGACCCCAACCCCCCCCCCCCCCGAAAAAAAACTTATTAAGAAGATCATATGAAATGTCCTCTGCCGTTACCTTAACTTCCTTGCATATTTACCAGTACCTTCCTTAATTCTCAAAGTCCAGTGCTTTGCGGGAATCAGTGGCACATTTTTTTTGTAGCTAGTGGAGAATTATTGACCATGTTGTGCTTTCACCATCCCTGCTGAAGACAACATGATACGTCAATGGTGAAGGAGTTATTTATGTTTCTGCATCAATTAGCCGTTTGTACAGGTGGCAGAATACACCGCGTGACTTGATAGGGTTTAAGGCAGGTGCTTATCCTGTACACTGCACAGTACGACAGGATCCGGCATTGTATTCTGCTGCAGCAAAACATGCTTATTCTCAGGCGGGTTGCTTTCAGCGGGAACTGGAGTGAACTCAATGGGATTAGGGTTGAAGTGTATAATTAATCATAAATGATAGATGTAACCCTAAAAGAGGGGTTGGGGGAGGCAGATTCCACACCCCCCCCGCCCACATACAGTGCATTTTTCCCCCACAGGCCAAGCCTTTAGGAGTTTTTTCTTCAGTTAACACTTCGAGGTCATTTTAACGCCAATTTTGTGTCGAAAATAACCCAGCTCTTTCAGGGTTAATAATCCGGTTTGGATGGGACAGCTAGTTTAAAGGAATGGTCTGGCTACGTGATCTTAATTCCCCAGAACTTTGGGGGAGGGGGGGATGATATGAACTCCCTGAATCCTCACTTGTCCTTTCAAAATGGCACAAACCTCTTCTGAAGTAATGACAGATGTGATCCATCTGCCTCAGTCATCTCATGCCATGCCACATCACCCTCCCCCCCCCATCGCTCAAGCTACACAAAAAAAAATCAGAAAATGAAAACGTAAAAGTAAAAGCCTGAAATTGTCAGGAAGTGAACTTCCTACTTTTAATGGTTTGGATTTACAGCGATGCGTGTGTAGGTTTCTCAGAAATTGCCTAAATGGGAGCTTCCTTGTTGCTCTTATTTAAAACCAAAAACCAGAAGGCATATATAATGTCATCTACATATAGCTGCAACTTAATGCCGTTTTGGTCTTATATCACAGTGTATACTGATGGTGTATATCATGAATGCTATTTTTTAATTCAATCAAATGCAGGAAAGTTGCATAATTGGGTGACGGCTGTTTGTCCAGGTCAAGTGTCAGGTTATTAGGAGTTTGGTGGAGGAATGATTACTCCATCAAATTAGAATTGCATTATGCCTAAGCTGGATGACCGTAGTAACTTGTATATTTGTACAGCCTTGTTTTTATGAACAGCTTGTAGAAATTGTGCATCTTATGAAAGCAAACTTTCAGGTTACTAACGAATTACCCCATTTCCCCAATTGATGGTTTCACTTGCCCACTCATGTTATGCATGTGTGTGTGTGTGTTAATTTTCACGACAAATCTGTCAGTGCACAGGATTTTGTTAAAATTGACATGCATCACTGTATAAAACAGGGATGTGAGAATTCAGATTTTTAGCTGATTTCGGCTTTTTTTGTGTAGATGTTGACCCTGAATTTCAATATTTTGTACGCCTGGACTGTGCAGAAGTATGGGAACTTTTTACCTTCCGGCTTTTTGCTCGCTGTTTTCAGCTTTAATTTTAAGTGGCCACTCACACCCCTGTTAAAAAAAGCAAGTTTTTTCAGGTTGGAGTGTCGCACATTTATGTTCAAGGTTTTTTTTTTTAGCCAGTATTTGAAAATGGGGTGTTCAGGTTCACTTGGAATTGAAAACCAAGGGGTCCAAGTTACAGATAGCTGTTTCTACAGATATGCTAAACAGTTCACATGATGTCCAACAGACTGTGTCATACCATGGTAATAGATTGCAAATTTTTATTGGTCGAGAATTTTGGCAGATGACAGCAGGTCTTTTCAAGAAAAGATTTTCTCTTCTGAAAATGAGGAGAGAAATTTGACTTTTGTGCAGGACGGTCTTGGCACGAAGAAAACTGTGGAACATTCTGTGCGTGTGTGAATATGGTTCTGAATTCTGAAATGATTAGCATGATAGGGCCAAAGGAGACCCCCCCAACTAATGGGTCTTACCCATGACAGAATAAGATAGCTTTCTCGAAAATATTCTCAGAAATGTGAAGACAAAATGTTCAATTGAGTTGAATTCGTCCACTTCAGCAGTTTTCTTAGTGAAGACAATTTCAGTGAGGTGAAAAAGTTGTGGCGCAGTAACACGTATTTCACTTCATTCCTTGCATTCATAAAGTCAGTGGTGTAACAAAACAGTTGTTGCCTGTTGTGACAGGGGAGGGGGGGGCCATGGGTTTTGTACTCCCTCGGGGGCAAATGGCACCTTTGGCTTTGCCTTGGGTGCTGCATTTATTTACCCCAGCAGGTGTACAAAACACCATGGTCCCCTGCACAGAAGGCAACAATCGTATACTGGAACACTTTTTTTGGCTAAAACTTTGATGTTGTTACTTATTTTGGTACTGATTTTCTGTTCTCTTCTTTTTTTTCTCTCCCTGTCTGTACCCTGCAGATACAGCCCCCCCCCACACCGGGGTGACGTTCAGTTCAGATCCAGAACAGATTTATTCATCTTTTATATGAAAATGGTAATTATTTCCTGTCCAATAAGAAAACAGTTCCATTTAGGTCCTCACTACGCAGTCAGCAACTTTTTAACTTACAATTTCTGATACATTTCAAGTTACGTTTCCACACACACACACACAAAAAACCCACACTGCACCGTGATACTGGAAAACAGGTGCGCGTACATGTTGACGCATATACATGTAATGCAGTATTGATAAAACCTGAGTGAGTCTGTATACATTTTCTGTGTAACATCATTTGCCATCAGAAGCTGTTGTCTTCTGTAGGGTCTGGTTTCAGGAAATGTACATCTTTATGAATCATTTTCGAGATTTTTACTTGGTTTAGTTATCCAAAAAATGACTTCCAGAAAGTGACTGATCGGAATCCTCCTGCCCAGCAGTTGGTCCTCCTCTTTAAATTTGGACGAGTGGACTGACATCCGTACATGCATTGCAGTTAGATTATACAGGAATAGATATAGAGAGTTGGTCCTGGATGAAATCTGCCACTATCTCACCCTTTCAGAGTAATCTGCCACAGTTCGTAATGTCAAAAAAAGGTGACCAAACAGATTTTGTCACAGATCAACCGAATCAAGCAATCTCACAGATCTGAAAACACCCCAACATGACTGCGAGCACAGTGACTACATCATGGGTGCTCGTCTTTGTCTAGACGTTCAATTCAGTTGGTGTCCCACAGGCTCCTTTGTTAAGACAAAAAGAGGGCCACTCCAGGTCAAATCAAACACTTTTGAATATCAGTCTCACAGATTTGTCATTTTCGAATTTACAGAGATTTTTTTGGTCATATGCCTAAAAAGTTGTGATCATGTGAGCACATGTATGTGCGTACACATTTGCAGGTGCACAAACAACTGTGTACAGTTTAATGGAGTTTGACTTGACTGTTCTTATTCCAGCCCAAAAGCCATGAGATCCATTTTCCATGTTTTACAAGCACAATGAGTATACCCTCGACTGTCTTTTGGTAACATTTAAAAAAATGGATTTTGCAGCTCCCGAGGAGTCAAAGGTCAAAGATCATGTAGCTTGACTTCATGTTGAATAATGACTTTTTGCTGTGGTATTTGCAAATGATTAATTAGTTTGTGGGCTTAAACTTGGTGTTTGATTTGGCGTGGATTGACCCAGGAAAGAAAACTTCCAAGGCCTCAGTTCACATGCAGTACATGTAGGACAAAGGTTTCACTTAAAATTTTGGTTTGAGTCCCGAACAGCGACGCAACCCCTTGAATGGATGCAAGTTAGGATTCACGATAGGATTACTTGTACACAGCAGCTGCAACCCAACCGGAAAAGAGTGCTACGCATACGTGAGGATTTATAGTGGACGGGATTCTGCTCTGAACTCTGCCGAAGTAACTGGGCTTGATGAAGTGGATTCATACCAGGGAATTTGCCCTCCGTTTGTCTTGCTTTGGAAGGAGGCTAGCCATCGGCAGCATTAGTTTCTTGGGCTCGGATGACGCTCCTGTGGACACGAATGGAGGCCTATATGTTCTGAACTGGACCTTGAGGAGCTCTGGACTGCTTTACTGACCGTTGCTCTTTGTCTTGCCCTCTATTGCCCACGAGAAGTCGTCTTCAGTCAGTGCGGTATCTGTGTGCTTTTTGCTTTTTCCTAAAGAATAAAAATGTTCCGCAGGAGAATGTAATAAAATATATGAGAGGCACGGGATTATCTGCGTACAAGCAAATTCTTTGCAACAGAATATTTTGGGGGGACATTTGAAGAAATTCAGTGGGGAAGGAAGGGTCGCCATCTTCCCATTAAAAAGATTCCTTTTGAAAAAATTTTGAAATACATTCCAACTGCTAGAGCAGGGGGAGAATCAAACTAGATTTCACGTTTTTGTTGTCATGTATGTGATGGCTTTGAAACTCTCCAATAGACAGCGGATGTGGAACTTCAGCTAAAATTGATCAAACTTGTTTACATAAAAAGTTCTTAGACATGTACATGTTAACTTCAGGGTCCATTTCAAAAGATGTATTTTCTGTCCCGAGAATTCAGCAGCGAATGTTTTTTGAGCCACACCTCTCCTGTGATTGTTGAATTACACCAACACAGGGAAAGCCAAGACTACAAAAAATAATGAATTCTCTTGTTTGAAAACAAAAGTTAAAGACCCCCTTGATACAACTGCTTTGGGCTTGGAAATTTAAATGGAAATCTGGAATGATTGGCTCTGTTGAAAAGTACCACTTTTTACTGTAATTCCTTCACAATCCAACGCCTGAGTATATTTTTTACCTAACTGAACATTCCATCTTAAACCACAAGTCTTGAAATTTATGCATCGGGATGTGGGGGGGGGGCATAAAGATTGGGGGTCCAGCGGTTACAGACACTTTCTGCTTGGCTCTGCTTTTGAAAAAGAGTTGAACAAAACGGATCTTTAGAATGTATGCACTAGTACTGTGCTCAATAAATTAATTCAGAGCAAAGGGAAGAGGAGTTTTTTGCTCATAGAAACATTTGCAGTTAAGTCCGGGGCAAGCAATTTTGTTGCAAGCCTAAACTGAAACTGCATTCTGTAAAACTGTTTCCCCCAATTTTCAGATAAAAGAATCGGTCAGCATTCCTTTTCATTTAGACAGACTTTCATGCCCAAATATTTCTTCAGACAGTTTTTTCCGTTTAAGAAAACTTGCCCTTCTGATATGCTTAGATGAAAATAAAAATCAGCGATTGATCCATCGGACAGGGGATGACTTGATAAATCTACCAGGCCCTGAACTTTTCTTTGCAAGCTGTACCTGGTAAATTTAGTCGGTTTGACATCGGTTGGACTATAATGGAGATGAGGAATGTGGGTAAAAGAAAGTGTTCAAGGGATGAAATGACGGAGGGGAACGTACATGTACACATTGTAGCATTATCACCTGTGTTACACCTGCAATTGCCATCCAGAATTCATTCATCCCTCAAGTTAACATGCACACACCCCCCACACACAGACACGCACAATTGCACCTAATTTGTTTCGTTTGCTTATTTGCTATGTATCGGCTGGTCACTGTTACCCATTGTTAACGGGACTCCAATATGTGCAACGACACCTCCATATGACCAGTTGGGGCAGTGAAATGGAATAGCACATTTCCAGCCGTCCGTTATATGCTGGATAACAATAATGATTCATTGAACTGTATTGGTGTTGAAATGTCAAATTTGTGCACACGTCTATCATGTATTGGGGCTATATTTTACAAGACGTCATTATTTTCCTCCGCATGAGTGGGCAGTGGTCTTGCAATTCACTCATTGCCACAATATCTGAATGAGACTGACTTCCAGACAAGCTACATGTATGGTGTGGTCATTTCTTTGTCCGTTGCAATAAGTCTGTGCCTCGAAACCCAGTCGTATTTGTGTACAGAATAATTGAAAGATAAGAACAAGAATTCGTAGAAAGCCCCCCAACTCCTAAAGATAAAGGAGCTATGGACAGATGAAACTCGGCATTTCCATATGGGAAGATGGGATAAAAATCTGTGGGGGTTTGAATTATCTATTCACCCGTAATGGAAAATGGCTGGCAAAATTAGGAAGGCAAAGTGATAGAAAAAGGTTCTAGTCATTCATTTCATAAACTGACAGCTGCTAAAAGTGGGTGGGTGACAAGGCTGTGAGGGGGATGCTGAAGGGGTCTTGTCGTCGCATTGACATAGAATGGTCAAAAAAGGATCCACCTGTTTCAGTAATGGATTGTTCCATTGAACCACAGGCAGAGTGTTGCTGAAGTTGCCATAATGATGTATGTGGGGGGGGTGTTGTGCTATTGGTAGTGAGATCCTTATTTACAGGATGCATTAACATATGGGTGCACATGCTCAAATGTGATGTTTTGAGGTAGTAAGGGCAATGATGATTCTTCCAGTAGGAAGAAATAAATCTCTTCTGGGAAGTTCTTTGAAGCTCATTACTTGATTGGCTGATTGTTCTCAGCTGATCGTTTGTGTTTGCTGCGGGACCGATTTCATTGGCAGAGACAATTTTTGGCATCAAAAGCATCAATCTATATTTTCTGTTTTCGTTTTATAAATGCAATAAGACTTGTAAAATGTAAATTTCTTGCTTTTGGCATAACTGTGACAGCAGAGTTTCGGATTCATTTACAAGATAGTAATTTGTTCTCTGCAGAGATATGTTAGGTGGGGGGTGGGGTGTGTGAATTGCATACAACAGAATCTTTATTTTACTTAAAAGACTACACGGTATTGGAGTATTCATGCATTATCTTCAACAGACCAATGAACCAAGATTTTAGCGCATTGTATCCATAGGCAAATGCGTTACTTAAATCTGTTACGTGCATAAATCAAGTAAAAGTCAGCTTGGAAAGACAATCGACAGTGTTTTCTGTATAAGTTGTACTGAGCATATACATGTACATTTACTGTGTCAACCCGTGTAAATAATGTGTACATATATGCTGTGAATAAACCAGTTGAGAAAGAAACGATGTTCTTGTGTTTGTTATTTCTATGTAGAAGAAAGCTATTCCATGTGTGCACCTGAGAAAGAAAGATTTCCCTGTAAAAAACTGCAAAGAGTTAAAGACTGGACTTGCCCAAGTCCACGCAATGTTTCCCCCTCTTTGAAAAGCAGGTTTAGGGGCATTGTGGGGGTCAAGGGTTATCTTTTCCGTATGGGGAGAAGTAGAGTCAAAGTTCATGAGAGTTTTTGAACTACAAGAAACCGAATGTCCACGCTAAGTAGGTGGTGCTAAAGGGTGTACACATTTAACAGGAAAAAAAACAGGTTCTTGAATGGCCATGAAATGATGAGGTCAGATGTATCCCAGAAAATATTTACTCTGTTAGTAGGTGCTAAATATTTGTTTTTTGAAACCCCGGGATTGAAATAAGCTTTTACTCGAGTTATTTGTTAGAATAATGCATTTGTATGGAAAATAACAATTCCAACGGATTTTGAAGACTGAATCTCAAGTTCATGTGAAATTATCTTTAAGGTGCGGTCATAATAGTAACAGGTGCCAACTGGCTGAATCTTTGCAGAATTGTTGAGTCGTTTAGTCCATGTGTAAATGTACAGTCCGTCTTTATAATAAACTTCCCAATAACAGAGAAATTGATGGCAAAAGATGTAGTTTTGCTAAGTTGTTGCACAATAGCAAAAATATTGGAAACTCGATACACATGGAAAAAAGTGAATGTAAAATGAAGAAAATAATAACATTGACAATAGACACCACTAAACATGGCACACAAAGTGTGCATGGTACCAAAATAATGAGGTGATTCGTTCAGGTTCTTGTGAAGTTGCGAACCAATGCCTGTAAAAGAAGAAAGTTAAAATCTGGCATGATGAAACAGTAAATAGGCATGTAAAGGTGTTGGCTTTTGCATCGCGTACACTAGAAAACCTGAACATTTTCCTTGTCTGTGTTCCAGTTCATATGACTTCATCTTCAATTTTGTCAAATAATACTGCTGAAAAATTTGCATATTGATATTTGTTCAGATTCGTTCTAACCCAACAGTTCAAAAAGCTTTGGTGAAGAATCCTACAAAATGGGTGAAGAAAAACATTCAGCAGGCAACAAGTAATTTAAAACTTGTTTCGCCAAACAAAATTAACAGGTCTTGCCTTGCAGTTTGCGTCTTATAAATTAGGAGTAAAATATACACTGTTTGTGCCTTTTATTCAATCTTTAATTCATTTTATTATACAATTTGTTTTTGTTTACTCAGTCTAATGCCGTGGATCCCTACCAGTTGCTGAAGGCTCTTGGGCCTTTACTGACGGCCGACGGAGCCATCAAGAACAAGGCTCAAGTCCCAAGAATAGCTGGGTATGTTTTACTTTCCAGTTGCTTTTCTCTGTATGCAGAATTTTTTGGAGCCCGACTCGAATATTTCTTCGGTAAAGGACAGAGATTGTCTGTGGCTTCACCTTTATCTTGAATGCTCTTTAATTGATTGATTAATTTTTTTGTAAGTGATTGTGGAATTATTGTCTTGTGTATGCCCATTTGGGAACTTATATCATTGTTTAAAGTACAAATGGTAAAGTTGAGAAAGGACAAGTGGAAGAACTATTCCTACTGTTTGTGTACCTTATTATTCTGTTTAAGTGTTATGTAATTCACATGGAAACTTCAAATGCCTGTGTTGATGTTTACGCAACCAAGCTCTCCTCTAGGTTTCAAGAAAAATATATGCTTGAAGGTTGCATTTATTTGTTTTCTTCGTTGACCTAACTTTTTGTGAGAGAATGGAAAGTAGGGATATTGTTTTTGGCGTCTGAATTTGAGGCTAAGTTCAGGAGTCAACTTCAAAATTGTCAAACCTGTGCTGGGAGTTGTAGAGAGGGTCAGATATGTGTCATTATAATTTATTCAGTCTCTTCTGCTGTCAGTTAACCGGTAAACCAGGTCTTAAGGGTGTGACGGTTACACGTTTGAACGGGAAAAGTTCAGTGAACATGTAGGTTTTTCAAAGCTTTTGAAGAGAACCTGTTTTTTCCCCAAGTTTGACATTTGATTGATATGTATAGTTGAGCATTTGTTTTTGACAAGTCCAAATAAACATATTCGTCCAACTGCATAATTGATTTTTTTTTTGCATCTGCATCCATCTACTTTTTGGGGGGAGAATTGAATTTAAAGCACGAAAAATGCTAATTTTGAATGCCCTGTGGCATCGATCTACATTTATGCATTGGGCCGATCATGTGTGTTGTTGGTGAACGATATATGCATTTGTGTAAATACCAAAGTAGGCGTTGATGAGCCTCGGTGAAGTGTTGACTGAACATAGTATGGGAAAGTTCTTCTCAATGTTTATCAAATGAAACATTGTTTACATGTACCACCCTTGCCAGATCTTATATTGACGTATGGAGTTGTTTTTATCCTGAAAGGCGTCCGATTTTGTAATTTTCCAGGCTGTTTAAAATGTAAAATAATTTTGCAAGCGTAGAACAGGATAACAATTAAGCTTTGCAGAGTTGCTGCAAGAGAAGTTGTTTTAAGCCGTGTAATTCCTAGTGTAAATAATATGATAATTCATATAATAATTCAGAGAATTCAATATTTTGGCCTGTAAATATTCTTCTCGTGTATGCAATTCAGCAAGCATTTGTAAAAGAGGATTTTGGTGTCTGAATGGCGGCATCGACTTATATTTCGTTGTGGTTTCGCATTACAGCCTAATGAATGGAGCCAGAAAACTTGTCAGTCGCTGCATCTACATAAACATTCTTCGGGCAACCAGCGATGAAGCGTTACTCAAAAGGTAATTGAGCTGAGCTATGTGTTAAGGTTGAAGACAAGATATCAGTCATCTTAGTTCTACGTGTCACAATATTTTCATTTGTTTAAATTGTAGTTATTTTGGCTTATTAGCCACAGTACTTTCTCTATTTTTTTGGACCAAATACTTATAATGATATGGGAAAAAAGCTTTTTTAACATCTATATTGGTCTCCGAACCCTGTGAACATTTCAGACTGGGCTCTTGTGCCAAGGCCAAACCAAGATTTGCTCGTAGCGGTTGCAAAACGAGTACTTGACTGTAACCCGCTGTTTTTCACCCTCCTTGCAGCTTTGTGTTGGACGGAGGTTGGGAGCTCCTCAACACGTGGCTCCAGGAGGCCAAGGAGACCAACAACATCGCCTTCCTGACTGAGCTCCTGAAAGCCCTCCAAAAGCTTCCCGTCACCATCGACATCCTGAAGAAGGTGAGCCTCAAGCCCAACTCCGCAGAGCTGCTTAGCAGCCAGTGTTGCTGAACAAATTAAGTTGCCAAGCATAGGATTAGTGAGAATTTCCATACGTCATGCATATTCTAGATTGAGAGCTGAACTCTCACTGGTCCATTGTCATTGTGTGCCAGTGGCTATTTTTGGTGGTTACCCGCTGGGCACACGAAGGTCTGCGCACAAGTCAAATACATGTCAGTACTGAACTGGTCCCCGGGGATAGTTCATGGAATTGTTACACAGGTGAAATACATTTTTAGTTTCTTTATTTATTATTTTATTTTTTTACTGTTTGCTTTTTAGACTTTGCAGTTGAAAACAGTCATGTTGATATCTGCGCATTTTAAGTTTACTAGTATTATTGTTATTATTACTGGAGAGCGTAACCCTGACTACCCTCTTTGTACCCTTCACATGAGCAGGTGGAGGCACTAGCACATGGTGCCTTTCCCTTACTCCTGAAATAGTTGTCGACTGAATGTGTCTAAAGTACGGTAAAACCAAAATATAAAATTCGCCTCAGGAAATACCAACTTCCAATCCTTTCCGACTATCCACCATCAAACCATGTTATATTTGTTTACTATCCACTCTCAGACTGTGTTATATCTGTAAACTATCCACCCTCAAATGTGTGTATACTAGTCACAAGCAGTATGTATATTACATTACATTTGGTGGTAATCTGTTATTCAGTCAGAAAACATTTCCTGTGCTTAGCAATTCACGTGCATGGCATTGGTCCCTCGTCCTGATGATACACTTGTTTTCAGAGAAAGATGAGCACATTTCCGAAGCTCAGTATGATGATCAAATTATCATATCTATATTCAGCAACGTAATAAAGAAATGTAAATCACTGGCTGTGTATGACTTTCAAGGGACTATATCCTTTTTACTCGTGTTTGCCACGTCCATAAAACAATCTTAGGGCCAGCGCATCTCTCTGGGGAAATCACACAAATCATTGATGGCTTTTCTGCATGTGTATAAACGCCTAATTTGACTGTAGAAGCCCTATAATATTACACAAACACGAGCGCTGCCTCTTAGGCCAGGTTTGCAAACCCCAGGCTTCCATCTACCGGTAGCTCGGCAGCAGTAGCCAGGCATTTCAACAAGGTTCTTTGTTCTTCTTTTGTGACCTATCCAGAACAATACCGCCAAGATGATCAAACAGATGAGTAAAACCGAAACAGATGAAAGTAAGTTGGTTGTGACCATTCCATGTTTACCAGTCATTTGTGCGTAAAAAGAACACACTAGCATAGTCACAGTCGGACTTAACCACACGTGGTTGAGGTCTTGGAACATCGTGCTTAGTATTAAGAGTAATATTTGAATATTTTATAACCCTAACAATCCTCAGTCATTCATACTCCAACACCTGGGCCTGTTGGGATCTGTTAGGATGGGCACTGCACTGTAAACTGACTTTTGTTTGATGGGGGATTAGGCGTACCACAAATAAACAGAGCGAGCTGTTTATGTGCACGGTTTAGTATCTGGTGTTGGGATTTACAAGGATGGGGAAGGTTCCTAGTAAATCACTCGAGGGAGTTAGGGTTAATCAGTTGACTATGAGGCACCAAATGGGTGTGATTTTTTAAAAAATCTTTTCATTTTGAGAATGTTTGGAATTTTCAGTCTTCTCCAAGTGTCGAATTCCTCAGAAAAATGTCAAAGACACATTTAAGTCGATTGGATTCGTGGACAGAAGGTTATGTGTTTGAACCCCACCAAAGCACTTCCGTAAAAGTACTATGTTCATAGAAATTGTTTGATGGGCTGTACTGACAGAAGCACATGTCCCTTGCTGGTGCTAAGTATATTGGTGGTGTTAACCTCCCGCTGAACTTTTTCGTCTGTTTGAAAAATCTTTCAACAGAGTTGAAGTCCTTGGCGGAAGAGGTAGTCTCAGAGTGGATGAAAGTCATCAAGCAAACTCACGAGAATGCCGACGGCAAGCCCGCGTCTGCTTCCTCGGTCGTGAAGAAGAAGAAGAAACTCATCAAGAAGGAGACTCCCAAGGGGGAGAACGAGAAGGATGCAGAGGACGGCGATGGTGACCCGACTCCCAAAAAACTCAAAATGGCGAAGAATGCGAGTTCCAAATCGGAAAACAATCATGAGAGGACTAAGAAAGTTAACATCGGCAAAGCAGACCCGGACGCCAAGGGCAAAGTGCTGTCCTCGCAGGGGAAGTCTCCCAAGTCGGAGAAATTGCCGTCCAAGGTTGGCAAGGAGGTTGCAGAGAAAGAAGGGAAAGTTGGCGAGAAAGAGGAGAAACCGAGAGTGGCGAAGATCAAGAGACCGGCCCACACCAAGTTCAGGGCGACAGGTAGGCAAAGGCCTTAGTCTGTCCAGAAAGAAGCAAAATCAACATTTTTGTCTTCAGGACCATACTTGTTCCGATCGAAATCCCACATTAGGTGAAAGTCATGTTTATTCTGAACAGGTATCAGGTGTGTCGGAAGCTTTCTGACAGGAGACTTTGCGATGCTTGGTGGCCGCAGATCAGTCGGTCCTTTTTGTCAGTTCTGAGCTTGCATGCACAGTTCAGGGCATGTAGTGTAGTTCTGAGCGTACACACAGCAGTGGAAATGGACCACTTTGTCTGTTGCCACTTCTCGTCTCAAAGTCTCCCTTCGCTATGACCACAATTCACACCAGGAAAATTTTATACTTTCTCCATTACGAAACTTAAGGTTTAGAAAAGGCGTCAACGTTGCCGCCCATCAAGATCAAGAAGAAGCCAGTTGAAGCTCCACCAACCCTCACCAAAGGAGACAAGGCAATGCCCGTCAAACGGGAAGGGTAATGTGTCTAATTTTCTTCACTGGTTTGCTCCTTATCAGGCAGAACGATGAAACTTGAAAACCTTCAACTGACCTTGAAAATAACCTATTCTCCTTGCACATTGTGAATATCATAAGCCTCTCACAATTTCACAATCCTGTTTGATTTTCGGACATTATTTTGTGTTCTCTCTATCCTGAATTTGACAGTCCAATCTTTGGAAAGTCTCTCCTCCCCCCGGAGAAGAAACCCAAATTAGACACTCCGTCCTCCGTTCCCGGAAAGCCGTCCTCAAACACGACGTCCGCATCATCCTCAACAAGCACGTCTACGTCGGCCAGTAACAACCACGGCAAGGTCAAGCTCATCCCTGCAAAACCTAAACGTGAGTCCGCCCCCTTAATTTCATCCCCCCCTCCCAACCCCAAAGATAGACAATTAGCTCCCTGGATCTTTTTTTTTTTTCTTGCACATCTTGTTTGATTCATAACAGTCCTGTCCTAATCACCCCCCTCCGCCGTAGCTGGACAAAATAAGGTCAGATTTGAACCTGCTGGATAGTTGTCTTGTATTCAGTATGCAGAGCCGTTACCCTCCCGTGCAGTGGAAATTAAACCCAGGCGTAGCACTCGAAAGGACCTGTTCCAAATTGCTTCCTGCTACACTAAGCAAAAACTTACAGATTTGTGTCTTCTTCAAAGAATATAAAATTAGAGAAACTGCCTGAACCAGATGGACAGAAGATTACAGTCTTTTGCAAAAGTTTAGGACCACCAATGCAAAATGCATTAATCTGAAGACAGACTAAACTTTAAACCAATCAATCATGGCAACTTATGTTTATTTTCAATGTGTAACCTCAGTGTCATGGTTGAACAGCTATTTGACAACATTTCCATGATTTGAAATGTTAAGAATCTGATATCGAGTGTGCCCTCCTTTATTTCTGACTACCTGGATCGGCGTTTTTTACCCAAGGTGCCTTACAGACAAAATGTCATACAAGACCTGCCTTTTAAAAAAAAACTCATTCAAATGGGTATATAGCACTACACCGATGTTATGCACCACTGTAAATACATGTTATCAGTCAATGAGACAATGTAATGCAGGCCCAGTGACAGAAATGCCAATAAAATGCCAGGTGGTCTTAAACTTTGGCAAATGACTGTACATGTACCAAAAGATTTTACTGCGAACTGACGGTGAGTATCTTCTCCCCTACCTCTTAATTCTTCTGAAACATTCTGCATCTCATGAAATAGCACAGTTGCAACTTATATAGTCTCAGAAGGCCAGACTGCATTGTAGACATTGTTTGAAATATTCTTCAGGCAACCGAGTCTCAGAGGAAGCAGACCTCAGCGTTGACATTTTCGGGAGGAGTCGTTTCACTCCCACAGAGGTTGTGGACCTCGTCAAGAATTCCGATATGTATGGATTCCACCTTTTTTTTGTTTCCGACCAGAAGTGCACGAGAGCTCCAACTTCATGGACGCGCTCAACGCGCCCGCCATCCCGGTCAGGAAGGTGAAGATGAAGAAACAGCAGCCCAAGCCGACCTCACCCACCACGAACAAGGTATGCTTCGGTCGTCGTACAACTACCTGTCTCGTTCCCCGTTGCACAGTTACTGATTGTTCATCTGCAAGTGTATTTGTTCATGCTGTTGATAATTTTGAGAGGCTCATCTTTCACAGCTCAGCCATCACTTTTTCCTCGGATCAGCTGATTTCCTCGTTATTCACTTGACATTCATGCCATCGAGAATTGAAAAACGGTGTACAAAAGTCTGGCATAGATTAGAATCTTGGTTTTTTTGTCAAAGTCCAATTTGCACGCCTGACAACTAGCAGTGCACCTGTTCAGGTTGTGCACGTCTGCGGTCTATTTATGGTCAGGAATTTTAAAGTTTGGAATTTGTTTCATTTTCTCCTTGGATATATTTGCCACGGTGCTGTGCGAGTTGTAACCCAGTCATTATGCGATAGGCATCGGTCCTTCTAAAATTGATGTTCTGGGTTCGAATCCCAGGTATTCACAGAATTTTTCATTATTAGCTGAACTGTGTTCAAACGAGGTAAATGTTAATTAGAATGAATCCTTTTCTATGGCATTGTAATCATAAAAGTTTATCTTTCTTGTAACAGACATATCATTTGTTGAGGTGTGGGAGTAACTAATACTTTCATCACCGTTTTCACACTGGCAACCTGCAACTGTTTTCTTAAGAAAATGGTGAAAGTACGAAAGGACTCTTTTTTTTGTTAGAAATTTTTATGTTAGGTTGTTAAATTGGACGTTTCTTTAAAAAAAAGGAATGAGGAAATGATATCTCCCTCAGTGATTACATGATGACGAGGCTGAGCCAGGCCTCTCGTTTCCATGACAACACTGATGTCACATGTTCTATGCGATATCAGTGTCAGCTGTCACTGGGATGCGACGATGGTCTGGCTAAAGGTTGATGCAGAGTGCGAGGCATTTGTCTGAGAGGGAGTGGGCGGGGGACTATACCGATGTCGTGAGGGTACTGTAGCATCTGTGAAGATGTGATGCCCTCAGCTTTCAAGCTTGTTCACTGAGCATCCTTCTGTCTGTATAAACCCCAGGTTCAAAAATCGTACAAGGGACTTTAAAGATGTTCGTTTTATTCTGTTACTTGTTTTGTTTGTTCAGCCCGCTAGTCATCTGTATGAAACCTCCAAAGGTGGTAGTAAGACCATGGAGGAGGCGGACACCACCCAGGTAATGACGAGATGTCTGTGGTGTGTCTTGACTTCCCTCCTTGTGTAGATTAGTGGACCTTACTTCCTGCTGCTTTGCTGTGTTCTCCTTGTCAAGTCTGACCTGCTGTGGCAGTTTTTTACTCTGCTAGTAGGCATTCTGTCTCTTTCAAATTCCAAACATGCTGCAGTGATCCAAGGGTGCTACTCATTTCGATCTGAACAAAATGGAGTCGTCCTGACCTGTGAAAAGAATGACAGATCCTCCCGGTGGTCGTGGTGTTAGTTGGGTGAAATTCCTGAGGAGGCCCCTGGGAACCACACAGCATACTGTGGGTTTAACATGGGCTGTGTTCAACATTCCAAATGGGAGACGGCCAGGGGAAAGGGGATAACTTCCGCTGAAGGGGGGGGGTGTGCACCTCTGCCGTTAATTCACTGCAGACTACGTGCTGGATTTTGATGGAGCAAGGAAGCCACTTAGTAAGCACAAAAGAGCACGACATGTCACTACAGGATAGATCTGCTTGTGCAGCCTGTGTCAAAATCGGTGCTAGCAAACTGCTTCTGAACACCACCGGAAATGCACGCACACTGAAAAGTTCAGTGCAAAAAGGACTTAGAAAAACCGGATTGCTGCCTAAAGACGTGTGACAAATATCCCTTGTGGCAAGTTGTTTTCTCAAAGACTCCACTGCTTCCGATGCAATCTTCACCATGCTGTGACTTGTCCTAATGGAGGCTCCATTCTCTGACAATAGATTCCATGTACATGTTAGCTGATAGAGCACACATGTAGCTGTCTGTTTATGTCCTGTAGGTAGACACACCAATCCTGAGTGTGATATGGTGTGGTGTTTAACTCACCTCTGTTTTCTACGGACGGTATTGCCAGTGACATTTTCCCCCTTGGAGGGGTGCAAACAGCCATCCTCAACTTGCCCTTCAACGCTGAAAATTCTAAAATCATTTTCAAAAACAATTGTATGGGTACATGTATAAATATTTCCAGCAGCAAAAATAAATTTGGTTTGCTTTTGCACATCCAGAAGATCAGTGCCATATGGCAATTCATGACGGTCTGTGCTTTACGCATGGTGTATAGAGGGTTTGCATGGCTGCCATCTGGCAGGCTAGTGCTTTTGTTTCATAGGGTATGCACAAAGAAGGTTTCCCTGTGGAACAAAAGAACTGCCCTGCAAGATGGCTGCCAGGCAAAGCCTCTATAAGCCTCTCAAACCATTGCATTGCATTTCTGCCAAATGTAAGCTGCAATGCATTGTAAGACGCAGGTGGCAGAATCACATCGAAACTTGACACTTGCAGCCAATTTTTTTTTTTTAACTATCACTGCAGGAGTGGGTAACCAGAAAAATTTCACATGCCCCTTTTTGAAATACATGTCAAGTGTACACTTCTTAAATTTCAGACTGCATCCTGGTTTTCTTTTTTAATCTGGGCCCCAACTTGGAATGCACCAGATGCCTCCGTTATAATTAAATTATAAAGAATTAAATGTATGGCTCCTGTTGCTATTGTTCCCTTACATTCACGTAAATTTACATCCTAGGATTCCTCGAGTGAAACTGATCGAAGCTTAATATTAACATGTATGCACAAGTTGAACAAGCTTATTAACTTTAATGACATGTTGTTGCAGAATGGCTAACGGGCCATTTGTGTGGGATAGCGTTTACCAATATGCCATTCCATGTTACATCTGTGGACCCTTTTCTAAAATTGAAAAAAAACATTAGGAGCAGTCATTACTGACTGGAGCTAATTAATTGAGGTATTTTCTGGTGGCGACAAAATGAAGGAAAGTAAGCGTTGTATGTGGATGATCGTAACTTCCTGATTGGCTTTGTCTTTGCCGAGGTTTCCATTACAAATGACGTCAGTGCCAAAGATAAAATACACACAGGTGCTGAATTATGCAGTAGTGCCGCATTACATATCAGTGCATTTACTAATGGGGTGTTGATGGGACTCGTGTTCAGGCAAAAAAAAGGATTCCTGCTTTCCAACCTGCCCTATTGATGCTGCACCCGTGAGGTTTTTTGGGGGAAAATGTAAAATTGGAAATAAAGAAAAAAAAATGCAGATCTGTTGCGGTATGAATGCGGTGCGTAAAGGTTCAACCCACTGATTAATGCCCACAGCTGCTTTCATTGTTCATTTCATTTGAAACAAATAACATCCGACCTCTCTTGCTGTTGGTATTTTTAACCAGTTAACTCTTAGCTCTACACGGAATCGGTACTTCAAAAAGTGAAGAATAAACAGATCTAGCTACACTCACGTGAACCTAGCCTGTTTTCAGATGCCAAGGAAGTAGAGCCATGTTGGGGCCTTGGTCTGTCATGCTAGTTTTCAGGCAGCTCGCATATTGCGATATGAATGACAGTGTGATATCTTAAAGCGTTTAAAATAGGGTCAACTTTTTGCCACTTGTCAGCTGAAGTATTAGTCAGGATTAGTTCTATAATCCCCTGTTGAATATCGGTGAAAAAGCCCTTGTGGATTAATTTCATCGCAGAATGGTATGTTGAGGGAATTCTAAGGAGGAAAGATGTTCCTCGTGTATGGCTGACCCCTGAGTAAACGTCTGTTGGTCCCAACACTGACGGTACAGCTTCTGCTGTGCGCTGTACCAGCCGTAAGGCCACTTAAAAAAAAAGATAGTTCAGCATCAGTTGTATTTGCAAAAAAAAAACGAGGAGGGAGGAGATTTTTTTTTTTAATACATGTACTTTGGTATGCATGCTGATCTGGACTGCCGCACCCATGGAACGAATGTGCCATATTCACTTCAGACTCGTGCACAGAAGTGCACATGACATTGTGTATGTACTCAGGTCACATGTGCGTGCACGAGGTTGTGTGGGCATTGTAGAATCTACGGGGGACAGCTAAGGATATCGGAAAAGACAACTTTTAAAGAAAAAAAAACCAAGATTTTTTGAGGCGGGCGCTGATGCTAAACTAATTCTTTTTTCATGTGGCCTAATAATCCCACATTGTATCGCAGGACCTTGTTACACCTCTAGGAAGTTAATATTGTGGGATTATGTGGTATCCATGGTGACCTGTGTTTTGGGATAAACCCCCCCAAATGTGTTTTCATGAGATGCAATTGAGGGTTAATTGTAATACAACTAGAATTTTTATCATTTGAACAGTCAGCCTGCCACATACAGAACAAGTCTCATAGGCAAACATAACTGAATTAAGAATTTGTTCTAGGGGATAGTTTTTGAACTCTGTGTTTCTACATGTATGTATCTGTGAAGCTTTAACTCCTCCCACATCTATTGGTATTGTACAGCTTTAACTCCTCCCACATCTATTGGTATTGTACAGCTTTAACTCCTCCCACATCTATTGGTATTGTACAGCTTTAACTCCTCCCACATCTATTGGTATTGTACAGCTTTAACTCCTCCCACATCTATTGGTATTGTACAGCTTTAACTCCTCCCACATCTGTTGGTATTGTACAGCTTTAACTCCTCCCACATCTATTGGTATTGTACAGCTTTAACTCCTCCCACATCTATTGGTATTGTACAATAGCTCCATTCTGCCTAATAGCTGTGTGCATTACATCGCATCGGAGTTCAGTATTTAAATATCAGCATAATTGTGGTTCCCAACTTTTTCCCTAAAATTGAAACACAGCCAAAAAATGATTTCTTTTCAAGTCAGAAATTATTTTGCTATGAGTACACAAGCGATTGTTGTAAGATGGGCATGTATGCATATGTTGGAATCTTGTAGAAAAAGTGACTGAAACTGGACGTCAACTTCCAAGTGTTAATTATTAAGTTTTTGAGTAAAAAAAAAAAACAACCGTCATTCTCAGATGTTGACTTGCCAGTATGGCACTTTCTTAACATTTCTTAATCAGTGTTCTAGTGGTGACTGCATTAACATTAAGTGTTCACAATGTAACACGGGTAACTTTCGTCATCAAGACTCCTCAAGACGGTCAGAGGATCCCGCATGACCGACACCAGACCTCTGGTCTGAATTCAAGTCCTAAGCTATTCATATGAACTGGAACAAAAGCTTTCCTTTGTCATTTGCTCACCCTTTTTACTAGGATCTGGTCTCATCACGGTCTTGACTACAACATCAGTACCTTTTGCTGGCGTGGATTAAACTGGCATGTCTGTCTTAACAGGGTGCTGTTCTTGTTGTGGTACTGTTAGACTGACGTGGATATAATTTGTACAAGTCTTCAAAGGGAAATAATTGATTTTTTATTATTTTTGTGGCTTTGTTACAGGAAACAAAACCGGACCCTCCAAAATGTAAGTAAAAAAGTTAGAACGTTGCACCCATTCTCTTGGAGCTGATCATTTTCATTTTGCTGTTCTGAGCTAATCATACTGACCACAGTGTAAATCTTACAAATCTCCTCACTACATGCAAATGAAGTAGAACTTCGGAAAATTAATGTTTTACCCAAAATCAGAGTGCGCATGTGTTGGTTTAACAAAGACTTCCCAGGACTATACAGTCATTTGCAAAAGTTTAAGACCACCTGGAGTTTTATTGGTATTTCTGTCACATGGCCTGCATTACACTGTCTCATTGACTGATTACTGAACATGAGTTTACAGTGGTGCATAACATCAGTGTAGTGCTATATACCCATTTGAATGAAGTTTTTTGCGAAGGCAGGTTTTGTATGACATTTTGTCTGTAAGGCAGCTTGGGGGAAAAAAAGGCAGTCTAAGCAATCAGAAATAAAGGAGGGAACACTGAATATTAGACTGTTAACATGTCAAATCATGGAAATGTAGTCAGAAATGTTCAACCAAGGTACCAAGGTTACACATTGAAAATAAACATAAGTTGCCATGATTGATTGGTTTAAGTTTGGTTTTGCTTCAGGCTGATGCATTTTCTGTGGGTGGTCCTAAACTTTAGCAAATTGCAGTTTGGTGAGTTTACTGAGCCATATACATGTAAAGAATATGTTGGCATTAGAATACGCGATAAACATTTAAGTGCAAAATTTACAAATAGAACAAAAAATTGCAAAGGAATCAGTTATTAGATCGTTATCGCAGAAGTGGACCAATAAAATGAATTGTATGGTACCAGTCCATACTTACCTCAGCTGATGTGTGGATGATCCACGTGGGATACTTTCTGTCGAAGCATTCATGTTTGGGCATAACATCCGTGCTCCAATTCACCTTGCAGTCCGGTTCTACTCTTCTGGCCAAAACGACGAGGATACCTCGGAGAAGTCGGAGGGCAAAGACGAGGCGAGTGACGCGGACAAGAAGAGCTCGGCCGGCACGGGCAACCTGAAGCTGATACCGACCAAGTCCAAGAAGTGCGTCAAGTGGAAAGAGGAGGAGAAACTGGTGGACATCTGCTACTTTGAGATGGACGAAACCGAAAGAGGTGGGCCTTGGGTCCTCTTTCAGGGAGAGAGAATTTGGACCGTGGAAGCGGAAATAGAATCTCTGTACCCAGACGTCAGATTTGAGTCTGGTCATGTCCCTTTTTCCTCAGCTTGGGCATTATCATTGTCTACTGTCCTGATTTAGTCTTCAACTAACATGTAGCACCAGCTAAGCACCAATTTTTTTTTTCACTTAGCGATATGTTTGAAAGCATGAAAGTGTGAGCATTCTGAAGTATTTGCTTTATACTTTCTTTTTTTCCCTGCAGTGAACGTGAACAGGCCCAAAGACTTTCGGAATGCCGCCCACATGGAGATGGTCATGGAGCGAGAGGCCATGAAGAATGCTAAACTCCACGGCGAGGGGGCCACCTCGCACCTCGCTGGCAATGACCTCCTACCGGTGAGTCCCCATTCACCCCTTCCTGCCTCTTTAGTCCCCCACCCGCCAAACAATCCACTTTTGGGACAGGAAACTCTTGCAGATTTGACATTTCAAGTTCAAGCGGTGTAGTCAGTCCTCTGTGGAGACAGGATTTTGTCTTGTCGGTCGTCTGTGCCCTCTTCCCCACATGGTGTGATTGCACCCACCATCTGACTCGCTTTGCCATGTTTTTCATTAATTTAAAGATTTTTTTTCAGTATCCCCAATCCTAACCATTCTAGGACCTAGCAGCATTTTGCTTTTTAATGAAATGAAATTTTGAAATGAATGTCTCCTTTTTTGGTCATTTTGTCTATCGCCCAGTGGCGTACCCCAGCCCGCATCCAGGTCATAGATGTCCCACCCATAGAATACGGCTCCAATAGCTTAGAAAAGGGCGTCCAGAAGCAGCGAGAAATGATTGTCCTGCAGGAGATCTACTTCGATAAGAGCATGATCCCCGACACGCCCAAGGAGCCCGACCCAGAGCCGTTTGAGCCCAAGGAGCCAACAAGGATACCCCTGGAAGACGTGAGTTTGAAAACTTAATGTATTTTTCTGATTATGTGAGAAAAATTCATTACTGAACGTGTGTTGGATTGAAAAGTGGAAAATGTCGACAGAAAGTATAGCTAGCCGTGGTTAATCCAGAGATGCCGTGAGTAACGCAGTAATTGGGTTCGTATTATACAGACAAATTGCTTTTCATATGTAGGTGGGTTGAGTATTATTGCTGTCAGTGTGTTACGCAAAGTGAGATGATTACCATTAGTTTGTATGTTTAAAGTTTATTTCCAATTCCTGTGAGTGGGATCTAGCCTAATACTTTGTTGGCCGGCTGGTTGGTTAGCTGGCCAGTTTGTGCTGGCCCGTCTTTCTCCGGCCAATGAGCTGGCCACAGAAAAATCCTTGAGTTTTTTAAAACTCATTATCCACTCTGAGTTGAAGTGCACAAAGAAGAGACATTCCGATGGGAAGTTTTCCAACGGGGGCTCATCTGGGGCTCTGGTGCTCGGCCGCAGCACCTTGCATTGAATCACAAATTGGTTGCACATGCCCAGCATGTCCTGCGCCAAATGCCCGCACAAACCCTCCTTGCTGTGTAAAAACACACAGGTCATTCTATGCAATGCTATAAATTTCGGGGTCCTTAAGTGTGACTTGTGTCCCTGTTGCAACCTGACCTGTGTATAATTAGACGTGGAAATATCACTGAAGTTGATTTCAAAACTGTTTCTCTTTGTTTGGCAGGTACACGTAAAATGGATTGTATCATTACCCTCGGAAATTGGAAAAAATCATTTTTTTTTCAGATGTGGCAGGGACACAAAAAAAGATGGACCCCTAATCTTTAGAATGACCCACATCCTGTCTTATTCAGTTACCTTTTTTAACAGGGGTGTGCATTTTGATCTGTTCAGTTTCACTTCCCCCACAAGAACTAAGAAACTGCCCTTTGATATCAGCGTTTCTCAGTGCCTCTGTCCTGGTGCTGTGTTCACGAATGATCTGCCGGTAAACTCTATCCTTTTTCATTTCATAACTAACCCAAAGGAGACCAAGAGGAAACCTGATGCTGATGTGAGTTGTCTGTGCTGTCTGTCCCTTGCTCGGGCTATCTGTCTGTCTGTCTGTCTGTCCGTCTGTTTTCACCTAACGGTGTTGATCCCCTAAGGTCTCTGGGTATAATGTCCGCTCAGTACCCTGAATGACTTAAAGAGCACCTGTAAGGAAAACATGATTTCTCCGATTTTGTCTGTTCAAATAAATATGGAAGCATCCAAATCGAACGCAGTGTCATTTGTCTTCAGACCTCAACTATAACAAGCTAAAAAGGGCTTTTTTTTCTGTTCATGCCAAGATGTGAATTCTGAATGTAGATTGCATCATTCGGAGAAAACAGAGAAAATGAGGGGAACCCTTGCCCTGTGTTGGTAGTGGATAAACCCCTGTGCATGCCAAACAACGCATGTAGCCATTGTTTATCCATTAGAGTTTATCCATTGTTTGCCTCTTCCTTGGCGTCTTCACTTCTTTGACCTGTCTCTGGACGTTATTGAATTTTTTTGAATTTGCCTGAACGAATCTGTGATACTTGGACCGATAGTTGCAATCCTGGAGTTTTTTGCCAATTCTAAAGTGCAGATTGCTGACAAGTAGTGGCATTTTCGTAGAAGTCTCGTAGTGCTGCATGGTTTACATTTTTTTCCGTCTTGGTAATTTTTTTATTAGATATGCACATTTACATGTAGGTAGAAAATTCCAACCATTGTCAGCATGATTCTGTCTTTAGGAAAACTCAAAACCTCCGCAAAAGGACTTTCAAACTTACAAAATTATGATGGCCTTCACTGTGCCAAACTATCCTTTTTGACCACCTGTCTATTGTGGCCAGTGGTCCATTGTGGCCACTTGTCCATCTTGGCCATCTGTTCAGTGTGACCACTTCCATTGTGGCCTCCCGGTCCAGTGTGACCATGTTTCCATTGTGGGCATCAGTCTGTTGTGGCCACTGGTCAATCATGGACACCTTTCTGTTGTGACCACTGGTCCTTCGTAACCACCTGACCATTATTGCCACTGGTCCAGCATGCCACTTGTCCATTGTTGTCACACGTCCGGTGTGGCAACTGGCTGTTTGTGCTCACCTGTTCATTGTAACCACTGGTCCCCCGTAGCCAGCAACAGTTCCTGTTGCAAGGTTTGCTCTGTCTGTTACCATCTACATGTATGTTGTATTCCGTGTGAGAATTTTGTCATGAGCACATTTCATGGACTCGTTCCTTGACTACCAGAGAAACTGCTTTTAGCTATTAAAAAAACCCTGGCCATTATGCAGTGTGTAATAATGAAGTCCCCCCTCTCCTTTTTCTGTTGTCTCAGGAGACGGCCAATTCCTCCCAGGGATCCACCCCGCTCTATTCGGAGCCCATGCTGACCAGCAACCCGGCGGGTAGCCAGCCCCCGCTGCATCCAGGCAACCACCCACAGGGCCTCACCCTACCCCCAGGCCTGCAGCTGGACAACCTCCCGCCAGCCCTGGCCAGCCTGGTCCAGCAGATCCCCGGGGGACACCCTCCCTCGATACAGCCAGGCACCCAGGGCCAGCCCCTTCCAGGTCCCGGCTTGCCCAACAGTGAGCCGCCCTCCACCAATACCACCATCACCAATGTGCAGAACCTGCTAAACTCAATCATGGTAATGGGAGGTTGATATCTCAAAAGTTCTCCAAATATTAGGATATTTGGTCTCGACGTTTTGCAGTTTAGAGGTTATTAAGTCATTCATGATTTGCTAGTTTTGTGCATTAGAAAAAAACAAGCCTCAGTGTCACTCTTTATTTAGAGCCATTTGGACATGAATTCATGCCTACGTAGCTGTGGAAAGCCCCCAAAATCATAGCATTTTACTGTTCCCTTTGCTCAAAATCCCTTTGCTGGAAATACTTGAATTTCTCCGCACCCACAATCTCACCCCTATGGTGAGGTGAGACGTGTGAAGCACTGTAACCAAGTGGATGCACGTCCTCATTATCAAACACCCAACCCAGACTGCTGTTTAGTGAGGCTAACGACACATCCTCTTGAAAACTCTCCGGATTAGCTTGAATGTGTCTTCCTTCAAAGAACATTGCTGTGAACATCAACTGAAGTGTTTTCTCGATCCGATGCATTTTTCACTGAAGGGCAACCAGGGGGGTACCCAAGAGGAACAGATCAACAAACTCAGGGAGGTGCTGGAACCATTCAAGAATCAACAACCAGGTATTGACCGTCGAGCTGAGTGGGGATTTCCCCCTTCCTGAAGGGGAGGAGCTGGTGTGGCAGGGGAGGGGGGAGGCTTAATGTGCTTGTTTAACTTGACCACGTAACCACACATTTCATAGTTGTGCCAGGTTTGGCTGTTATTAGCATTGCCAGAAATCACCATCACTGTCATCCTTACAGATTGGACAGAGGGAATTGCATTCTCTTTTTGAGATTGGATCAGGGAATTAGGTCCACATTTTGGAAAGTGTCATTACTTAATAGCATAAGCATGCTCAGGAGTATCAAGAAAAGGCACTTTTAATTAATTTTACAAACCCTTGTGTCAACGAGATGGGGATAGAGATGGACACATATCACCAAATATGGTCATAACGTTTTTTTTCCCGTGGGCCAATTTGGCAAAGAGTTTGTGTAGTCCTTGCCCCAGGTGTACACTACAAGCCTGTAAACTCCCGTTGGCCAGACGCCAACTAGTGCCAAGTTGAAATTCTTGAAAGATCAGTCACCCCAAGGAGCCCATATGGTCACTATCAGGAACTGGATCTCTTTGTTGACAGACTTGTGCTGACTGGTCGGCTGTTTGGGTTGTGACCCGTTATTACTTGTACTTCCAGAGCAGAATAATGAAAAGTAGCTAGAGGGGACCTGGGGGATGTATTAGCTAGCATAGAAGAGTCGTACAGGTTCAGGCATGACCGGGAACTGACCTGGTGATCAGAATCTACAGGTGGAGAAGACAGTCTTCGTTTTTGGGCGTGGCCGCCCCAAGGGTTTTAATTATTGTGCGTCCTTTTTGTCCTCAACTGAAGACAAAGACTCGGAGTCATCAGACTGTATTCATGGTGACATTTTCCAATATTCCTTTACTTTCCCCCCAAGGTTCATTAGGTCCACCACAGCCCAACCACCCGGGCGGGCCCAACTTCAATCCCGAGGGCTGGGGTCCTAGGGGCCCCGGGGGACCTGGTCCCGGTCCTGGTCCCGGTCCCGGGCCTGGCCCCATGCGAGGCAGAGGTGGAATGGGTCCCCGCTTTGGAGGTGAGCTCTAAAAGTTTTATCACCTGACCCGTTTGTATTGCCATACACCCTAGCTCTCCCATATCCTTCAAATTCCATGAGATGGGTTTTCGGGGAGAGTATTGCAGGACTGTGGAAATTTATATCAAGTGCTGCTACTACACGTGGGGTTTGGTGCCCCGTGAAAGTTCAAGCACAGAAATGGAAGGTTTTGAACGATTCAGCAATGCTCTGTGAAAAAGTGCCGAGGGACTTGGCTTATTGGCCAAATTTCCATATTCACAAATCGCATACCCAGCAGCAGACATGATATTAAAGCTAAGGTGCATGTGGAGCAGTAATTCATAGCAGGTGATGATAGCTTGTCTGAGGTAAGACCTATCGCTTATAAACTGGTTCCTTCCTCATCTTTTGAATTTAACACATTTTAAAGGAACTGGTAACATCACATTTGTTTGGTATGTGTGCGTTGATTCTCATTTTTAAACATATGAGCACCATGTTTTCAATACCTTGGGCCGTGTCTCCATCTTCAGTGTCGGGTCTCGGTTTCAGGAATTGAATTCCCAAATTGATACCTTGAAGCTCAAGTTTCTGCCGCAGGAACATCTGCTGTCTAACATCAGGCCACAGTTTGGGGCTTTTTTTTCAATTTATCCTGATAGTCAATATTCAGAAATGCATTGCGGAGTTCAAGATGAAGGCAAATATAGGAGACACGGCTGAGATTTGAAAAAAAATTTGTCCAAGTTAAATCTACATTATGCCCATTGTGAACTGAGCACATAACAAACAGTTTGATATCCAAAAATTGAGCAAAAGTGGACATTTTGATCAGTTTGACATTGCGGTTTGACTCCTTATTTTCCCTCTCTTTCCAGGACCGGGCAGAGGTGGTTTCAATCCACGCTTCAATGGACCCCAGTTCCCTAACGGCCCGTCTCGGTTCCCTGGCCCCGGAGGCCCAGACATGCCCCCGAGGGGTCCCCCCAGGCCCCTCTTGAGCAATCCGTGGCCACGTGGAGGAGGTGGACGTGGAAGGGGAGGTACCGAAACTTTTGTACTTGTCACATTAACTGGCTTGGCTTTTAACATCATTGTCTCTAGCCTTTTGAAAAATCCTGCCAAAAGTTACGTAGGGCTTAGTGTCCATAGAAAGTTTATGAGTACAGAGATAGCGGTTTCTTGCTGGTTTGGGGATTTTTGCTGGATATTATGCAGCTCATTCCTAAACTTTCCTGATTTAATTGGCAGGGTGAGGAGGTTTGGGGACTGTACAATGGTTGGAAGGTTGAATTCTTTTGTCATTTTTGCCTGTTTTGTTGCAGAGTTGACTTGTGAGTGTCTGACTCTTACAATGTGTTGGGTTTATTACGAAAATCATTGGGATTGATGAACAATTTAAAAACCTGCGTTATGTCAGTGCTTTTCTAATAACTTGTAAACATTTGGTTGAGAGTATTTTGAAATAGATATGCTGGAGTGGATAAAGTAGGAATGTTTGGATTGAGGAGGTAACAGTGTGCCTCTTGAGGAAAACAGTAATGGATCTTTTGTCAAAGAAAACTTTTGAAAGCGCAAGAAAATTGTGACCAAGTATCAAACACGTTTATCCTCCTCAGTGCCCTTTTGGTAAAGATTTTAACACCAGTCCAGTGTCTTATCTTGACCAACACTTCAACGGTAATTTGGAAACAGGTTTTGATGGGTGCGTTCGAGCGAGCTAACACAAGTGTACTCCTGAGTGCTCGAACGGCTGCAGTGCGACCCGAGGGTCAGCTAGAGTATAGTCTTGCCGGGGGGGTATACTCCTGCACCTGAGTGTAATGCGCACGCGTCCTTCTCGTGTTAACAGGAGTAACTATTCAAATGCACCCTAAAGTTCAGCCATTTCCGTTATGTCATTTCCGATGCGATGTAGTTGCTGCATATTTTTTTTCTCTCCCTCCATGCAGCTGTCAATTTCGCATCCCGGCCCGTCTGCAGGCACTTCATGACTCCCCGGGGCTGCGAGAGGGCACAGACCTGTCAGTTCTACCATCCGGGAGTCAATGGACCTCCGTTAACGCAATGACGGCTCGCCCCTGACCCCAGAGCAGCCGAAGGAAAAACTGAGAAAGAGCCTCCCGAACTGTGCACTGACGGCCCGGTGAAATGCACCCAGCGCAAAGGATGGCAATTACTCCTCTCTCGTTGTTTTGGAGTAGGAGCGAACAGAGAAGGGTCTCACGCCTAGGTGCTGGCCCTCTCGTCAAAGACGTCAACAGAGAGGCCTTCTCCTTCTGTGTTATCTCAGCCGACAGTGCAGGGAGGATTCCCGACCCCTTTTCCGTGCGAGTGGGGGCACTGCGATATCCCTCACAAGTCTCGCCGACCGGAGTGAAAAAAAATCTGAGATCTGAGATGCCTCTGCAGTTACCCTCGCTGGCTCGTAGCACTCCCACGCCTCGCCGGCATAGAAGAGACAGGTTGGTTGGGAGATGTCCAAGTTGGTGCGCAGCGTGCAGGCGGAAATTTGCAGCAGATATTGGTCATGCCTGCCCAGTGCATTCAATGCCAAACCTGTGCGCACACCTGGTACTGGCGTACCACAGAAACATCATTCCCGTGTGAAGGATGCACCGTTTTTTGTGACTGCAAGGAGATGACAACTACTGGGCGTCAACTGCCCAGTGCTACCAGGCTTGAAGCAGCTCGGACAACTGCATAAAAATCAGGCATCTACAAACTGTCAATTCTGGCTGCTCGTCTCTTACAGTGATGTCCAGTATATTGTCGCCACACCCCCACTTCAGGTGTAGCATGCAGGCTTGACCTTTGAACTTCCTGTCGGGCTGGTTTGCGCAGACTCTCATAGCTCCACAGTAGGAGAAGACCCAGGATGTGCTTTGCTTCGGAACATTTCGAGTACTTGAACCATTTTGGTCTGATTAGTGGCCACTCATGAAGTCGTCACAGATATACTGAGACCTTTCTGTGTTGGACTGCCCACGTCGGGGGGTACCACTCACAGAATCACTTGCGTTTGTATTCCAGATTGGCATCTTCCGTCATTTTTTTCATTCTTTTTATACATCAGTCAGACTCTCATTATGAAGCTGAAGTTTGGAATTTTCCCTACGCACTTGTCCAAAGTGGGACACCCCATCTTCCAGCCCCCAAGGAAAAAGTGATTTCTATTGTAGGATTGGGCCCCATGAAGGCTCCTGTCAGTTGCCTGAACAATTTTTTTATCACGCTTTTGAAAATGGGGAAAAATGAATAGTTCCCTCCCTCCACCGTACACACTCAAAAAAAAAGGGAAAAAATTTATACTTTCCTTTTTAGCCAAGGCATTGTAATTTTTCTTAGGTCTACAAAGCATACCCTCCCCATCTGTGTTTTTCACCAGTAGCCTGATTGCTTATAATGGAAGTGCGAATTGTTGTTATAGGTGTTTATTATCTGGGACCATTTTTAATCTGCACGAAAAAGTAGGGCAGGTTATTAGTTCAGAATGTGACCGGGGGGCAGGGGAATTGGCAATCCTTTGACCTAAAAACGCTGGGATTGACTGTTTACAGAACAGTTAATAAGTCAATGGCAAGGGACCACACTTTGATTATGCCCCCCCCCCTTTTTCTCGGTCCGCCCTCAGGTAAATATTCCGTCATACGTTCAGCAGTTATTAGGCTATCTCTTTGTTCTGGTTTTGAATAACTCACAGGTAGATTATGCTGGAGTTCGAACCTCTATAGACAAATAACGACGATCATACAACGACGATCATACAACACACTCTGGGATGTTATTAGTAAGCACCAGTTACGAATGCAGAATGTCTTGTGGTTCGAATGCTGTTCCATTCAATTGGAGACACAATTTTCCTTTGGACGTTTGTCCCATGGCCTCTGCACAGTCTCGTCGCAATTATATAAATAATGGTTACATATCTGTGCAGGTTTCGAAAGCCAACCTAGGAGGGTATTGTACATTTGGGAGGGGGGGGGTCGGAACACATTTGGCATTAAGATAGATGTACCAGACAGTTGGGTAGTGTTGGAGTCGAGTCCGTCACAAGTCCAGTCACAAGCCCCTTCACTAGACCAGTCGTGAGTGACATGGTGAACAGCAACAAAGGGATACTTTTGTCTCAGTTCACTTGAACAGCTTTTGGCTTGACTTGTAATGGGCTTGTATTAGGCTCAACAATAACATTGCAGTTGGGAGTTCATGAATGAAACGGTGGGGGACACAGCTGCTCAACTCTGACCTCTTCACGGACAACGTGCAGCCTTGTAGTCGAGACCTCCCCAAACCATCGCAAGACCGCACAAGACCACCACAAGTCCAGCACACGCTTCCAGTCTGAGTTCAAGTCACAAGCAATTGCAGCAATAGCATTCCTCTATCATTGTTCCCACGGGTACTTGTGACTGGTCTTGTGACTGGTCTTGCGACTGGTCTTGCGACTGGTCTTGTGCCTGGTGTTGCGAATGGTCTTGTGATGGCTTTGACTACAACACTGGGTCAAAACAAATAATGACAAGTATGCAGATTTGTTTTGACAAACAAGGGAAGTCATGTTTAGTTTATTGTTAGGACGAAGGGTGGTCGCCAAAAGGGGATTGTCATGTTCCTGGGATAAAAGGGTAGCTATTGGTCAACTTATCACTTTGGGGTATTAAAAAATTTTTTATTCAGACCCTGCAGTTAAGGGCTGATTATTTTTCTGGTAAAAGACACTTTAATACTCTTAATTCCGGTATTGTCATCAGAGTACTTGCAAGCATCTACTTTGACCTAATTTTGTTGCCAAAAAGTGAGGACATACCTGTTTCCAATGAATTTTTCTGATTTTAAGTAACCAAATGGTTAATGTATGACTTGCATAACAGTATGTAACGTACATTCGTTTGTATGTACACAATATCAGTCTTTTTTACAATATATATATATTTTGTAATATTTTTGTAAGTTGCTTTGTTTTGCTGAATCTTTGAGTGTTGTAGGTTAGATTGACCTTTTCTTTGTTCCCCCTACAATATAAACCAGTTTTATAGGATAAGAGATTTTGTCCAACCACAAGACAAAGACCGGAATTGCAGATAGAGTGAGAACTGCCAGTCGTCGAATAGCGAGGGGCTGAGGAAATAGAGCGTTATATAAAATAATGCGATCCCCCCGCACTTAGCTTATCAACACAGCGGGATATTGTGGTTGAAAAGACGTCAGCGATGAATATTCATAATGGGGGCGTCCTCAACTGAACGGGGGTGGGGTTAGCTTTGGTAATTACATTTTCCCGTACGGCCACGCTGCGCGAACCACCTACTGTACCGTACCATGTACCTGTACATATACGTGTACGTGTACATTGTACATGTACAGTGTACATGTACATGTAGACGCATGAATTCAATTCACACTGCAGACTCTAGAGTCGGCGTCCTATGTGACGATGTTTGCATAATCCAAAACGCTTTGGCTAATCAGCTGAGGCAGAGCGCGGAACAGGAAATTCCGATTGGGAGGCCGGGGAAGGCGATATCTGAGATAACGCTTGTTAGTTTATACGTTAAACTTGTGCACTACATTAAGTAAGTCAGACATTCGGCTATCTATTTAAACAACCAAATAACTTTCACCAGTTCTAGAAAAAAATTTAAAAGAGCTGACCCTCATTATTTTGTCTGTCGGTGGAAAACACTACTCAAGAATTTCATGGTTAATTTCCCCATAGAAAAAACCTGCGATGAGAAACAAGATGATCGAATGACGTTTATTTGAAGGTGTTCTGCGTAAGCTGATTTAAATTTAGTGAGCGGTCACAATAAAGACAGATCCGAAGTCGTAGATACAGTCATAACTGACACTCATCATAACCATAGGATACATGCGTGCACCGACTATATTGTACCTCGTCGCGTTACTCAGAATAGCACCTTGTCAAAGAAGCCAGGGATTCTGCCATTCGTGGCTTTATACTGGAGGCTGAGGTGGTTGTGAGAAATCTTGGGAAAGGGGGGTTTGCAACGGGGAATCTGATAAGATTTAGTTGGATTCTGAAATCACGGATACTGGAGAATTTTTCCTCCACGTGCCACGTCACCGTGTACGCGCACGCGAGAAATAAAACTTTTGCAAAGAAAATAATACAATATGTTAAAGAAAAATGCTTTAAAGGTTTTATTTCCTCCTCAAATTCCACGGCTTAAAGTTAGCCCAACGCAATGCCAAATAATTAGGGGGGTAGCTCTTCGACATTATGAAGAGAATTTGATTTTAATAAGGGTGGACATTTTAAGCTGCTCTTGCATCTCCCGGACTGGATCTCCCAGACTGTTTTTTTCCGGTTGGGTAGACATTTTCCTCGATGGTTGCTCTTTTTCATTTTTATGAATGATGTCTTAATGAATGGTCTTCCTGTGCTGACGGCTGTCAGGAATGACCAGGTAGCCATTGCGTCCAAACGCTCTCCACGTGTCCTTGATGCATGAGGCCATTAATTTTTCATCTGCAAGCAGGGCTCGTGTAAAATAATATGGTTGAGAAGCTTTAGGGACACGGGGCCATTACACCTCGAGGCCTCACTTGTTTATGACTCAACACTCCTCATAGCTTTCTTTCGAGGGTGTATGTTCAGTATATAGTTAATGGGAGGAGGGCCTCGGGGTAAGAAAAGGTCAGAAGTTTACCAATTCTGTTGACCCGTTGTTTTATAAAAAGCCTGTCCGTAGTGTCGGTTTATAAGACCTACATTCTTCATTGGCTTTCCCAGCTTTCTATGTTAATATTAAACTATTGTATGTAAATATAAGTAGTGAAATAGTTGCTAAAAATAATTTGATCATGTTGATTTAGTGTAAAACTTGAGTTTACTTTATGATTGAGATTATAGAAATGGAACTTATGTGCGTATCACTGTGTATATAAGCCCACGAGTGAAAGTAAATACAGCCAGACAATTAATATTAATTGTGTGTCGTGATGATGCGTTTAAATGTTTATAGTATTTCGACATTTGTCTCAGTTGCGTTTTTTTCTGCGATATTTAAAGGTTTTTTAATTATCAATTTAGTTTACTTTTCATGGGATGATTGTTTACTGACGGGCCTTTTTGGATATTGAGTTCTAATTGGCCAGCCTCATTTCGTCAATGATTCCCGTACTTACCAGGGGTCTTGAAAGAAATTGTTTAAATGCTGCTCAACTCAATTTTATAATTTTTCCACACAAAAAACCAATAGTTCTCAGGAGCTGCATGCCAAGTTAGTCGGATTTTTTTTGCACGGCTGATGCATCATGGGGACTTGCAAACGTGTCTTTCAAATACTATCCAGCTTTCTAAAAAATAATACAGGCAGTTGCTAAACGGCTGTTACAGCACAGAAAGTGTATTCAGACGTGCTGCTATCTTTTGATTGCATCTTAATGTGGGTCCGAACTGAAGAAATGGCGTATATGGTTAAATCTATGAAACACGTTTGACGTAGATGATTAAAGACTTAAACATTTCAATGCCTTAAATTTGAAGATAGGGATGTCGATGGTAAATTAATGCCTCAAATGGAAACAGTCGTCTGGTGGGCAATGTGCACATCGCACAAATTTTTAGGAGCTAGAAAATTTATCCATTGTATCCAAGATGGCCGATGAAGACCGTGAGAAGAAACTTGCTGCTGCTAGAAAAAAGGTTTCTTTCCCTCTTCTCCTTCTTCTGTCCTGATTTATTTTCTCTTTGCTTAGGTTGGAGGGTTATGTTTTTTCGTTGAGGGATGTTATATGGTCGAGGCAGTTTCTGATTATGTTGCAGAAGGGTCGGTAATGTATCGAAAAGTGGGATGGTCGTACGTCGCGTCGTGTACGCGTTGTGTACTGTACATGTACATGTACATCATGCCCTTTAACGTAGGCTAGTTATTTCTACTTCACCGACTGACTCAACAAGGTTCCACGTCACATTTCACCGGCATTACTTACGGGAATAATCATGACGGGTAGACGTTTTCGCGCTGAAGCCTACCTCGCTCCAGAAATACAGGAACAAATACGATCCTAGGCCTACTTCTATTCATTCATACAGCTGCAAAAAACTCTACCTGTTCATATTTATTTACTTGTTTTAAGTAGTATAGTAAGCTTTGAAGTTTGAGGCTTGGTCATGTTGGTCATGTTGAATGCTGGTAGCCTACAGATATTCATTCCTAACCCCTAGGAAACAATTTCATGCACGGACATCACTCAGCAACTTTTGCACAAACCCTATGAGACTGGTCTGAAAAATTCTGCATTTTTCAGGCAAATGTTTCAATGTTTTCCATGTTAAATTTGATGCTTTGTGATGCGTTATCACTTGCTAATGGCTGAAACATCACTGTAGATAAGAATTTGTTATGTGCACTTGTAATGTGCATGTATGGAATTTCCCAGCCTCGGTATTTTAGTCATTGTTTCAAATATTTAGCAAACAAATGAAGAATTGTTTTAGACTGACTCGTAGTGTTCGTAAATTGATTAGAAATGGACAGTTAAGTTGGGGCACTCATTTTTTGGCCAACTTTTGAAGTGTAATTTCTCCTCCTCCTAAATTTTAGAGAAGACATTCGGCTAGAATCTTCGTTTTATGCAAATTTAAGCTTCATGACCTTTTTAACATCCACTTGCTCACTTGTTTTCTTTCAAAAAAGCTCCAACGGTTCCAACAGAAGCGTACCCCAGCGAACTCTCCTGTCCCTGCTAAGACCCGGAAGGCAGACAACCCGGTCTCCACGCCCACTACACCACTGACAAATAGCCAGCCCAGCAAGGCCTGCCCTCCTCCTTCCACACCGCCCAGGGCCGCCCAGGGAAGTCACAGTCACACCCCAGCCGCTAGGCACAGCCCTCGGCAAAGTTTGAGCGCCAGCGGCTCGGGTCACCCAAACCCAGCCAACAGGGTAAAGCACCCATTGCCCAGTCTGAAGGATGCTGTTCGTCTCTATTTTCTTCAAGCTTTAATGGGATAGATTTTACTTGTGCAACAGTCTTTGATCTTGCTGCTTTCTTGGTTGCAATCAACCTGTAGAACTGTACTTACTACGCTGTCCTGTGCTGCGTTTCAATACCCTCCTTGTGGAAAAAAGTAGCACTTGCTAACAGTAGTCGGCCCTTTAATTTCAATATGATTGTACATACTCCCTACAGGATTAGGGCTACCAGCCAACGACATCCTTAGATAGGGTACTGGGTGCCAAAAAAAAAGGATCTGTAACATTTTGTTTCCGTTCTCCATCTCTGTTGGCTTTGTGCACAAACAGCAGAGGGCACTTTTGATCGCATCAGTGAAGACAAGCAAGAGGCATTCCGTCACAATGCACCATGTCCACGTATAAATACCTAGGAATTGGTATGGAGATCTGAGGAAACAAGGTTTCCCCTGAGCTTGCACTCAAAAGCTGAAGCCAGAAATACTATGTACACAGGCTAGCGGCTGGGACTACTTCCCATAAACATGTGTATTACCTCCAATCCACAGCCAGTCGATTTAGACAAAGCCACGCGACAAACTGCATCAAGAGCTATAAAGATGATCTTCCTAGTCTGGCCCTCGTATTCCAAACCAACTGACTGGTTCACAGATCTAAGTGCTTTTTCAGTTGTTTACATTTTGTTCATTTTGTAGAATAACCAATAACTTAAACTTTTTGGTCGTTTTTCGCTCTCTTCCTGCTCCTAGGTATTAAACAGTAGTTACCAACCAGCTATTTCACCATCTGCCAGTGCAGCAGATGTCAGGTACGATGCATGATGTTTGGGGCTCATTTTTTAACAAGAGAGTGAGTTTTTTAACCCTAACCCTACATAATACTACAACTTACTACTTGTAGTAAAATGTAGTAATCAGTGCTGCCGCTTGTCAGAGGACATGACCACATTGTTCTCTAAAGCCATAAAATACAACAGAAAAGACAATGTAGCATACAGTGCTGTGGCTTTATGAATGCATGGCTTTATTGTTCACTGTACCAGTAACAATGGAAGTAACCTAGCCAGAAGTAGTAATCTGTAGCGCTAGGTCCTTCAGGCTCAGGTTGCTACTTAGTATTTTGTAGTACTAAGTACTGTAATCCAAACAATATGCTTGGCGGTTAGGGTTAAGGAACTTATAATGCTCCTGGGGTGACCCTGTTGCTTGTGGGAGCTGGGCAAAGATATGCACTGTATGTACGGATGAAGTGGTGACGCCTGTTATCAGTGGGTGAGAATGTTGCAAACAGCGGTATAGCGAGGGGGGATGTTGCACCCCCAATAATTCTTATCAGTCGGCAAATAAAGGGTCAGTCATCAAATGAAACTGAAATTGACATCATGAATTATTGACGTACATTGACCAGTCGGCAAATTGACCCTGGCACACCCCCCCCTCAAGAAAATGCCTTCACTACGCCACTGGTTGCAAAGAAATCACTGAAGTCCAGGTTGCAAGTAAGTCTGTTCCTAGCCGTTTGTACCATCAGGCTTGTGTTTATCTTTCACCTCCCTTGGCACAAAATGACCCAGAGTAATTGTGTTTATTCACCCTGGACTGGATGCTACTCCATCGCAGGTTGTTCCCCAGCTGTTGACGGTACCCATTCGTACTCCTGGGTGGAGACAGGCAAAAAGTGTGAATTGGCTTTTCCAAGGTCAAGACTTATTGCCAGCAGCTGGATTGGAACCCGTGTCCCTCTGGTCATGAGTCAGAAATCTTAACCACTCGACCACCTGTTGTCGCCCCCCCAAGTGTTGAGCTTGCCACATGTGGCATCTGCTCTGAGTAGCCCCCTCACCGGCAGAGAGGAGACAAGCTGGAGGGGATTTTTCAACTGGGCTCATGCCTCACTCGAGCCCAGCACACACAGAATGTTAATTGACACAATAATTGGCCGTGAGTGCTCAGTGGAGCCCATACCAAGTACACATGAACCTGTGACAATCCACCAAAAAGGGACGGGGGGGGGAGTCGTCACAGTGTAAAAAAAAACACCATGCTCTGTTCCTGCCCCGTTGGAGATAGTGACAGCGTGTTAGGACATACAAGTTTGATTTGACAACCCCAAGATACCATTCTTTTGAGCGTGTCCATTCATATTGTGCATTTCAATTACCCCCCCACAGGCCGCTGTCTTCCACAGAGAGTCTACGCCAGTTGTCAATGCAAGTTAATGGGCTCGTCTCAGAGGTAAGAGTGTCCCTCATACTTCAAGTTATAATGTTGAAACGCCGACAATCCATCGACTGTTTTTCTATATTTTTTCAGGAATTAAAACAAAAGTAATATTTATATAAATTCAAACCTGCATCTACTTTTATTAATTGACAACTTCCAGTAGCAAAATCCGGGGATACCCCCTAAACCCATTTTGAAGAAAAAATATTTATTAATTAGTTTTTTATTTAAGTCTGAAAAGTATTCTGTGAATACCTACATTCTGTTGTAGGCTGAGTACTTAAATGGACTTGAGGAAGATGCAGTGGATACCAGGACCAGACTTGGACTTAATGAGCTTGAGGTGAGAAAGCCTTGACCAAAGAAGGTGCCTTTATCTTTGTTCTGTAGAATTTAAGATAGGATGATGGCTTATAGAATTAAGCTAACATCCCTTTCTTGCAGTTGACTTCCAAATTCCAATTTTAATCATCAAAAATCTTTCACTGTATTAGAAACCAATGCTTTTACTTTCCATGGACGCCAAGACCCATCTAAAGTGCTGATTAAGTTTTTTAGCCTTTCTCAGTCCCTCAGAATCCTTTAAAATCTGCCAAACTTCCCAATGGATTTTTGTAGCTACTTGAAAGCATTTATGAGAGGATTAAACTGTCATCAAGTTATAAATCCATTTCCCAAAATTTTGATTTCAGGTCAGGAATCAGGAACTAGCAGCTGACCGGGATGAACATGCACTCTCCAACCAACAGTTGCAGCTGCATGTCGAAGAGCTGGTGAGAGTAATAACTTGTCAAATTTTCATCAGAATGAGTACAATTTCCCCATCCCCCTTTTTTAACACATAGTATCTGCCAGTCAGAAGTGCCAAAACCTTCCACCCCGAGTACATTTGATAATGGGAAAAATCATTAGAAAAAACTCCACAACTAGAGAGATTTGAAGATGTCTCACATGACAGTGAGGAAACATCCATGTGCACATCAGAGGATTGCCATTGAACCATCTTTAGTCTTGACAGTTTTCAGAGTTCGCGGCAGCTAATCTTGTTAATAAAATATGGTAGACATTGGGAGTGCATGACACGATTTGTGTTCTCAGGGACACAGGCTGAAGCATTTTGTGTTCGATCTGGCAGAGCAAGGGTTGAAAATGTGGAGACTTTTGCACATGTTTTGATGGAGGAACGTCGCAGAACTGAACTGCAGTTGGAGGAAAGTTGGAAAGCCTTTCTTGAAGGAATCATATGAGAAATGAGTATTGTTTTTGGCTGTATTTGTTTCAGAGGAGTCACAGCGAGAAACTTCAGGATCAGTTGCAAAAGGTGAGACGATTCATTTTGTCCTGAAACACGTGTAATAGGAGAGGAAATAGGTAACAAGATTAGAATGAATATTATATGGATTTTAAACAGCTTTCAGTGCATTAGGTTTGAGTCTGTTATGCGACTTTGATGATCTTGGTAGTCGAGAGGGTATTCTGTCTGGACAAGTAAGTGGGTGGACATGGGTTCGAGTCCCACCCATGCAGACTTGTGAAGTTCTGCTGTTCAGGTCATGGAAGACAATACAGTGTGTATTGCGCCTGTGGAAGTTAGAATTCTACATTGGTAACGTTGCTTTGTGGATTGTCTGTCGGTCTGCAACAGGAGCGCAAAGAGGCGGAGCAGCGACTGTTCAAAGAGCAGAGCACCCTGAGGGAGCAGTTGCAGGTTCACATCCAGACCATCGGCATCCTGGTCTCGGAGAAGTCGGACCTCCAGAGTGCTTTGGCACAGAGCCAGCAGAGCCTAAAGCAGAAAGCAGGTGAGAGCCGGAACGGTAAATCCCTAACCCTTCCAGTTGGATTTCTGTTGGATTTTGCAGGATTGAGGAAGGTAAAGTTTTCCCGCTGTTGGTTTGCACAAGGCAGTGATGCATTCTGACAAAAAGTAATGAAGTATGTCATTGTTTTTTCTGCTTTTTGGTGGATTACGGAGGCTTCCAGAGAGCTCATTGCAAAAGAAAGTGCCTCTGGAGTTTGAATTGGGGTGAAAATGTTCTATAAAATTTTTACCTCTAAAAATTGGGAATCCTGATTTTTTATCCTTGTTACATCTTTCTGCAAGATTCCACCAAATCCAAAACATCAGTCCATGGTTATTTTTACAGAATTTCAAATCGCTTCATACAGAAAAAAATCTGATGGCCATGGTTAAACTATTGCTGGACAAACATGATGATGGCCCCCTTTAATGGAGAAAGGAGCACTGCAATAACTACTGTACGTACAGTGTTCTGCTGCAGTTTTGCCGAACAAAGCCCAATGCAATCATTTCCACCATTGAAGAGGGCCTTTGGGAATGTCCAGTGACCTCCCAGAGTTCATCTGTAGTAAACATTTGGCAGTTGTTTTTGTATTTCCTATAAAGAGAATCTAGCCGAGATCAAGAAAGTGTCATTTTCCCGTTCTGTTCTTCCACCTGTCACCAGGCGAGGCGGACAATCTGTCAAGTCGTCTGCAGGCCTCCAGGCAGAGAGTGGCAGAATTGGAGAGGGAGCTGGCCAGTGTGTCGTCTACCAGTCAACAGTACCAGAAGGTAGGCTTCCACGAGAGTTTGGCCAAACTGTACCCTCCTTATGGTAAACTATCCCCTCACAGCAAACTATCCCTCATAGCAAATTGTCCCCTCCTCACAGCAAACTGACCCCCTCCTCGCAGCAAACTGGCCCCCTCCTCATAGCAAACTGTCCCCTCTTCAGAGCAAGTTGTCCCTTCTTCATAGCAAACTGTCCCCTCTTCAGAGCAAGCTGTCCCCTCTTCAGAGCAAGCTGTCCCCTCCTCACAGCAAACTGTCCCCTCTTCAGAGCAAGCTGTCCCCTCCTCACAGCAAACTGTCCCCTCTTCAGAGCAAGCTGTCCCCTCCTCACAGCAAACTGTGCCCTCCTCACAGCAAACTGTCCCCTCTTCAGAGCAAGCTGTCCCCTCCTCACAGCAAACTGTCCCCTCTTCAGAGCAAGCTGTCCCCTCCTCACAGCAAACTGTGCCCTCCTCACAGCAAACTGTCCCCTCTTCAGAGCAAGCTGTCCCCTCCTCACAGCAAACTGTGCCCTCCTCACAGCAAACTGTCCCCTCTTCAGAGCAAGCTGTCCCCTCCTCACAGCAAACTGTGCCCTCCTCACAGCAAACTGTCCCCTCTTCAGAGCAAGCTGTCCCCTCCTCACAGCAAACTGTGCCCTCCTCACAGCAAACTGTCCCCTCTTCAGAGCAAGCTGTCCCCTCCTCACAGCAAACTGTGCCCTCCTCTCAGCAAACTGGCCCCCTCCTCACAGGAAACTCTCCCCTCCTCACAGCAAACTGGCCCCCTCCTCACAGCAAACTGGCCTCCTCCTCATAGCAAACTGTCCCCTCTTCAGAGCAAGTTGTCCCCTCTTCATAGCAAACTGTTCCCCCACCTCACAGCAAACTGTCCCCTCCTCACAGCAAACTGGCCCCCTCCTCACAGGAAACTCTCCCCTCCTCACAGCAAATTGTCATCTCCCGTTATCACAGTTTCTTAAATGATGTCAAATTTGTTCATGAATATTGACAAGCTACAGCCTATGAACTGCCTTTCAGACAACTTTTTTTATGCTTCAATTTGGACAGTCATGACTAAAGAAAAGGTGTTTCAGTGTTTTGCTTTGAGTGCAAAAACTTGTGGGGAAGGAGTTCATTGTTTCAGTTTTCATTGTCAGTTGTTTGCAAAGAACAAACAAGGTAACTTTTTGGGATGTCCGCATATCAATAATTTGATCTAGAAATCTGATTTTGTCTCGAAGTTGAAAATTGGTAAACTGTCAGAATTTGTTTTTAATTATTTGTTTGTTAATTCAATAAATTCCTGTGTCTGGCAGACAAGTGCAGGCCTCGATAAGGAGAAGGATTCCCTCAAATTGGATGTCTATAAATTACAGTAAGTTTCATTTCCTGTCTCCTCCTTGTCTGTTTCACAATTTAACCCTAACTCCCCAGAGTGACTTACTAGGAACCGTACCCATTCACACAAATTCCAACACCATATGGTAAACTGTGCACAAAAACTGTTGGACTCTGTTTATTTTTGGGTATGCCTGAACCCATGTTAAAGCACAAGCAGTTTAGGGGTACAGTACCCAGTGCCACAAATTCACACACTTTACCAGTGTTCAGTTCTGTGTGGTTAGGGAAGGTTAGGGTTAGAAAGTTTTGATTTCATATGTCTCCATATTTGGTCAAAATTTCCCAAATTCAAGTCACCCGTTTGCCTTCAACTTCTGATCTTCATCTTAAGGATTCTTTATCTGGAATTAAATATCTAAACTCTGTCTTTGTGATGTGAATAATTCAGAACAACCCACAGCTCAATTCATTCTGAAGTTCTTTCCGGAGGAAAGCGGCGTGAAACTTATCTTTGATGTCACTCTGAACCATGTTTAATACAGGAAAGCAAACGAGGAGTTGTCACAACGAAATTCAGAAACCAGCAGCCAGCTCAAGACAAAGGTATCCCCTTCTGTCCATTCAGTTGGTTGTTTTCAAGGGTTTTTGTCATTCTCTGAAAGCCGAAGTGACTGTCAGTTTGTCCGCCCATCTTGGAGTTCAAAGTTCAATTCAAGCCTTTGTGTCATCCTGTCTGCCTGTTCATAAGCAGGGTTCCTGCGGTCTGGGAAAGTCATGAAAAAGTCGTGGAAATTCGTCTTCAATTTCCAGGCCTGGAAAAATAAATTGAATTTTGTAAAAATGACTAAAGTCATGGAATTTTTCAAACACTCTGTGTGATTTTTATTACCAGAAATAAGTACGCGAAATGAATGATTTTATTCTAGACTATAACAGTCTGAAAAGTCCAAGAATAGCATTATTGGGTCATGGATTTTCATAATTTGGGCATAGAAAAGTCATGGAAATAAATCGTCTATTAGGTGCAGGAACCCTGATAAGTTAATGCCACCAGTTTGCTGTTTATGTGTTTAACGTTCATAGTGACTCTTAACGTTCAGGTCTTCAACAGGTTTTAAGTCTCAAATTCTAAACACACTGATATTAATCTTAAACCTCCTAGATGTTTTGAAGTCCATCAGGAGATTTTGTAAAGATTGAGAAAGGTTGAGCCCAGCCACTGTTTCTGTACGTGGGTCTGCCTTCCACATGATAGTTTCACTGCAAAGAATGGGCATTGGGTTCTCACAGAGTGGTACATTTTGAAGGAATTAGGAAGGTTTCTTACAAAGAGTGCTAGGGCTAATGTCATGCCTGGTGAAAATCCCAGGTTTCAGAAACATCCCAGCTGGAGCAACTGGTCCAAGATCTGAAGGACCGCCTGAGCTCAGCCGAGCTGCGGGCCCACCAGCTAGCCAATCAGAGCAGCAGTCAGCAGGATACCCACGATGCTCTGCTGAGGGTCCAGGAAGAGAAGGCCGACCTGGAGAGTAAACTTGCCCAGGTTGGTGTCGCAAATACAAGTCATGGGTTTAAAAAAAACATATTAGTATCAGATCATCTTCAGCATGCGTGAAATCCTACAAAGAACCAAAGTCTTAACGTAAGGTGTGGTTGGTAACCTTCTGGACACCCATAAGCCATTTTGGATGTCCCACATTGGTATGCAAATGTATGTCAAAGCATGAACTTCGCACATCTTAGAGACTCTGTTTCAATCAAATTTCAATCAAAGGTGAACTTGTTTTGGGAGCACTTGTAAGATCCATTGATTGCTTTTTTCAGCCAAAAATTGAACCCTTTTCTTCATGTTTACACGTCACTACAAACTTTTGTCTGTGTTGAGCAAAACGATAGGACCTTTTTCTTTGGCAGTACAATCAGTCCTTCCAGCAACTGACGGCAGAGAGGGAGCAACTGGCCGAACAGTTCCAGCAGCACACTCAGCACTATCAAAAACAAGCTCAGGAATTGGTCCAACAAGTAAGACAAGTCTGGCGAATCAGCCTCCAGATTAAAGGTTTTACAGAAGGGACAGGCACTGGAGTTTTTACCAAGGAGAATTATAAAAATGCCGCTTGAGTATGACAGATTCAAAGTCATGTAAAGTTGTAGAGTGTCTGACTTGGAGACACTTGGTGGCAGCAGACACGCCAGTCCCACGTGGCCGGCGCAGTATTGTTTATTTCAGTTTGAGCTTATGTGACGGCGTACGTGACACAACCAGTAGAAAAGGACAGATATGTTTTCTGCCGTCCGGCATTTCAAAAATATCCCGGTGCAGTGGCTCCTGACAGTATTGACTATAAATTTAAATTGATATTGTAACATCAATTACTCTGGTCAGAACTTTGGCGCAGACTTAAAGTTGGTAAAAGTTCCTGCGAGTATACGGAGCTCTGAGTATTGAAGTAACATTTGGTATGTAAAAAATCATTTTGAAATTGGAGGATCGGGGGCCAACTGCTGTTGATTTTGAGGCCTTTTTGTGGTTGATTTTTTTTTAGCTACAAACTCAAGCGCAAGAGAAGGAAGCACTTCTAGGAAAGCAAGCCGAACTGCAGAAACAAATCACGGAAATGGAAAATGCCAAAGGTAGGGTGTTCAGTGTATAAACTTGTCCAAAGCATGATGGAAGCCCCAAAGTCTGGATGGGTAGGGTAGTACGACGGGAGGTCGCTGTAGAATTGGTTGGCTATTTTTCGATAATATGGTATGACCAATTTTTTACCAATGCATCGGGGCTTTTCTTGGGAAGAAATAGCTTTCATCTTGTAGTCTCAAAGCACATTATGGGCTGTTTATCCATGTAGTCTAGGTACTGGGTAGAAAAATTTCTTTGTAAACGTTTTTACAGCTGCAGATCCGGAGCGAGGAGATCTCGTTAACCGACAAGAAGTTGAGCAGTTGCAGCAGAGGATTGCTCAGCTTGAAGCAGAGAAGCAGTCGGTTCACGGCCAGTACCAATCGCAGGTTAGTCCCATTGGTTACCGGCTACCTTGACCCTAACCCTCCCAGATCCCACAAAATCTACCAGAAATTTCCAGATGTCGTGGGACTGTTAACTTATGTGGGTCTTGATGACCTCCCGGTACAAGGAAATGTGCTCTCAGGTTTACTGCACGGTGGAGGATTTAGCAGAATTGAGGAAGGTTCCTAGATAAATGCCGGTGGGATTAGGAATAAGAGACAACAGACCTTGTTCATACAGGTGGCCAAAGTTGGCAGAAGTGTCACCCTGGCTTGGTGTCAGATTTTACCTCGAAATGTACATATGTCCCGTGAGATTTTAAATAGATCATATTTTCATGTAGTGTTTGGTAGTACAGTATTTATCACTTTGTATTGTGATAGCTGGCAACCACAGCCTTACCAGCTACTGGTGAGCAAACATGCCATGTTGACGTACGTTGAGTGTTGAGCACCCCCTCTTCAATTATCGCAGCTCCTTGCTAAGTCCCTCCCCCTCCCCTCCTCCCTGAATCAGGTGAGCGATAACACCCAGCTCAGCCGCCTCTACCAGGAGAAGGTGGAGCACGTCGAGGAGCTGGAGCGACAGCTGGCCCGCCTACAGGAGGAGGCCAGCGACCGGGCTTCGCTCCTGGAGAGCGTCCAGGGTGACAAGGTCACCATCAGCCGGGCCATGGCCCAGAACAAGGAGCTCAAGGTGCAGCTGGAAGAGCTGCAGTCGGCGTTCGTCAAGATGGTGAGAGGATTTCCCAGGTCCTTGGGGTTTCTTTTTGTCCAGATATTGCTTTCACTCCTGTCTTTAGATTCAGGCATAAGTGTTGTAACCTTTGAGCTTTTGTAGTGACCTCCAAGCTCAATGTAGTTCCCTCTTCTGCTTCACAAGTATCTATTTGTCCAATGTGATGTCAAATTCTCCAGAGTTTTTATTTGGTTGCCGTCGGCGACGTTTGAAATTACTTGTGGTTCTCGAGGAGAAGTTGTAGATTAAGATGAATCCAAGATTTGCTAAAGATTCTTTATGCATCCTGTTTTCAGTCTTGGTTAGCTGTGACAGCACTTGAATTCTCACCCAGAAATCCTGGTGAATACTTGACTACATGGAGACTGAGCTTTCATAAGTCAATATTGTGAATACCGTGCATAGCTATGACTTCATTGGTGAAGATATAACGAAAGGAAGGAAAGCTTTCTGTCAACCCATAACTTGTCATACTTAGCTGTGAGTCCACACTCAGGTGTGTTGATCTCACTGGCATGTCAGACTTTTGTGCACATTCTATCAAATTAAAAATTGGCACACTGCTATAGGTGCTTCATGCAGTTCATATTGAGAACATGACCCACCAATTTACCCTTACCTGACTCCTAAGCAGTGTTGTAGTCGAGACGTCGCAAGACCAGACAAAAGACCATGCAGTGCACAAGTAACAGTGTGAACAACGACAAAGGAGTGCTTCTGTTGCAGTTCATTTGAATAGCTTGTGACTTGAATCCAGACTGGAGATCTTGTGTTGGTCTCGTGTGGACTTGTGAATGTCTTAAGTGGTCTCGACTGCAACATTGCTCCTAAGTAGACTGTTCAACCCCCTCTATAGTTCCTCCACAAAGCCGATAGACCGAGCTTTAAAAATCCTCGTTACAAAAGAGTTTATGCTGTGAAACATTTGGTACCATGCAGACCAACGACAATATGGAGATGTTGTCAAGCCTACAGTCAGAGCAGCACGTTGGTCAGGAGCTAGCCAGCCGACTGGGACAGCAAGAAGACGAACTGAAAGACTTGAAACAACAGGTGTGACTTCACTAAAAAAACTGACAAAAACCCACACACGTTCCTGTGTTTTTTTACTCTCTAGTCTTCAAGTAGACGAAGTTTACTTGTAAAAAACGTCCTCAGGAAAAAGATATCAAGACTATTTAATTTCTGAAACGTCTGAAGTTGTTAATTTCTGTGATATCTGCCAAGGGTCGATTTTCAGTTGATGAAGTTCCAGGGCCAATTACTGTCAAAGATGCCTCCCCCATGACAACATTGATGTGCCTATTTCTTTGAGAAAGTACCAGAAATAAAGGTGATGACTTCCAACTCATAAGGGACTTTATCCCAGTTAACCTTCGTAAAGATTTTGTTATTATCTTTCAATAATAAATCTTCAAGTGAATTCTACATTAGGAAAAAAACAACAACATTAACCATATTAAGAAGTGCCTTGTTTTTTTCCATAGGCAAGTATTTTCATTTACGTGATTAATGGCCACTTTGATAGAATTTATAATGTTAAAAATTCTCTTCGTGTAACGGGTTTCTTTAGAACCGATAATTGAAAGCCTTCATTGAAAAGTTTGTGACAAAAACCTTGCAGCACTGATTCTATTCTTGATCATTCTCTCTTTATATTACCACTCAGTTGCATTCTAAAGAGAACGAGTGCGACATCTTGAAGAGCCAAAACTACAGCTTCAACAAACAGCTACTGCAGCAGGCCACCATGGCCGACCGGGTCCAGCACTACGAGGCACAGAGTCACATCAGTGAAACCTTGCAGAAAGATCTGTCTAATGCGCAGGTAAAAATGGGAGACGGGAAATGGAGGCTGGATGACGCAGTGTCTGTCTTTTTGGATGGACTGAGACCAGTGTGGGCTTTAACGACGGATGATTTTTTTCCCCCGCCGTAGGTGAGGCTGCGAGACCTGACGGAGGAGAACAATGAGCTGAGGGTGCGTATCGCCAACCTGGAGACGTATCGGGCAGAGTCAACACCGACCTCACCCAGCGTCTGCACGGAAGACGGGCAGGTGGTGTCACGAGAAGATATGGTAAGGCCTTGTCCTCCTCTAAGGCACTGTGGAACAAGGGGGCGGTCTGAGAGCAAACAAGCCTCGCTTGGTGTTCCATGTGGTTTTGTCTGGGGGGGGTTGTCAAGGGGCGTCGGCTAGATGTCATCAGAGTTGTTTCCAGGGGTGGTTGTGCGGCCTGGACATTGGTTAGGGTAGTTGCTAAACACTTGCACAGTTGCTGTAAGAAGGCAAACACTGCACTTAGAGGCGTGAACAGAATGCTCAGACTTGAGATAGTCTGATGTAAAGCAGTGCTCAGATTGCAAAACAGACCATGTGGAATCCCAACTATCTTTGTTGATGTATTGCTCTTTTAGGTGGATTCGTTATCTGCGACCATCAGACAGCTGGAGATGGAGAGAGATCAGCTCACTGAATCATTCCATGAGCAGCAGGCTCAACACAAAGCCCTACTGGAAGAGATGGAGAAGATACGAAGACAACAAGGACAAGGTATGTGCTATCCACAATCCACAGACTATTAATAATGTATCCACAGGTAATGCAAAAATCCACCATTCATATACCGGTGGATAAGTGCTAAGGGTAAGTGCTATCCACAGACTATAAACAATGTATCCACAGGTAATGCAACAATCCACTGTTCATTTACCGGTGGATAAGTGCTAAGGGTAAGTGCTATCCACAATCCACACACTATCAACAATGTGTCCACAGTTAATGTAAAAATCCACCGTTCATATACCGGTGGATAAGTGCTAAGGGTAAGTGCTATCCACAATCCACAGACTATCAACAATGTGTCCACAGTTAATGCAAAAATCCACCATTCATATACCGCTGGATAAGTGCTAAGGGTAAGGGCTATCCACAGACTATAAACAATGTATCCACAGGTAATGCAACAATCCACTGTTCATTTACCGGTGGATAAGTGCTAAGGATAAGTGCTATCCACAATCCACACACTATCAACAATGTGTCCACAGTTAATGTAAAAATCCACCGTTCATATACCGGTGGATAAGTGCTAAGGGTAAGTGCTATCCACAATCCACAGACTATTAACAATGTATACACAGTTAATGCAACAATCCACCGTTCATATACCGGTGGATAAGTGCTAAGGGTAAGTGCTATCCACAATCCACAGACTATAAACAATGTAGCCACAGTTAATGCAACAATCCACCATTCACATACCGTGCTGTAGAGTCAGTATGAGGCCCTGTTTGAAGTGGTTGACTCGTTATGAAGACTGAAACAATAAGGATGGTGTTACCATCTATTTACAAATGATTAGCAATCCACTGTCAAACAGTCAGCAGTTCACATCAGCACATCATGGAAAGCATTGGGCTATTTCAAAACTAATGGTCCAGATGTGGGCCACATAGTATCAACATCCACTGTCAGTATGCAGTTCACATCAACACATCGGCGAAAGCATTGGTCCATTTCAAAACTGATGGTCCAGATGTGGGCCACTTAGTATCAATATCCACTGTCAGTCAGTAGTTCACATCAACACATTGGTGAAAGCATTGGTCCATTTCAAAACTGATAGTCCAGATATAGTCCACTTATTATCAACAGTCCACTGTCAAACAGTCAGCAGTTCACATCAGCACATCACGGAAAGCATTGGGCTATTCAAAACTAATGGTCCAGATGTGGGCCACATAGTATCAACATCCACTGTCAGTATGCAGTTCACATCAACACATCGGCGAAAGCATTGGTCCATTTCAAAACTGATGGTCCAGATGTGGGCCACTTAGTATCAATATCCACTGTCAGTCAGTAGTTCACATCAACACATTGGTGAAAGCATTGTTTTATTTCAAAACTGACTGTCCAGATATAGTCCACTTGTTATCAACATCCACAGTCAGTCAGCAGTTCACATCAACACATCGGCGAAACCATTGGTCCATTTCAAAACTGATAGTCCAGATATGAAGGCAGAATGGACAAGGTAAATACCATCAACCACCCATGAAGCGTACACATTTTTATCCATAATCCATCACTGATCCACTTTACCTTGAGTAGTTGACTCAATATCAGACCATTAAACAGACTGAGCAGACACAAATACAACTGTGGCAAAGAACTGCAGTAACTGTAGTACATGTGTTGTAACTACCATCCGCAGCGCCATCATCAGATGATCACATCCAGGAAAGACGCCAACGACAGAACACCAGCTTTCCACAGGCTGTCCACAGTCTTACAATCAATCCTCACAATTCCTCTGTTGACATTTTAAAATTATTTCTCAGAACCGGCGGTGCTGCCTGATGTGCAGTTCGTCTCCAAAGAAGCCTTTGACACCATGAACGCAGCCATGGACATGCTACAGGATCGGTTTGCTAGCGTCATGAGGGAGAAGGCGGAGCTTAGCGAGAGGTGTCAGGAACTGGAGCACATCAACCTGCAGCTGTCTGGCGAGACGGAGACAATAGGTGAGTGGGAGGGGCTTAGGAGGGTATGGATGGAGCTTAGAAAGTGGGGGGCATTGGCTAATAAGGGAAGGGAGGAGCTTACTGAGAGGTCATTAACATTAACTAGCAGCTATCTGGGGAGATGTAGACAGTAGTTGAGTGCAAGGGAGGGGTTTCAGATAGAATGGGTGGAGCTAAAGTAAGTTGGAGGGAGGGGCAAATGAGGGTAAGGCTTAGCTTACAGGTATCAGGAACTGGAGTACATAGACCTGCAGCTGTCTGAACAGATAGAATCTCTTGATAAGGATGAGGGAGGGATCGGTGAGTGGGGGGCTAGTGCCTAAGAGGGAAGGGGAACCACCTAGTAGTGTCTGGGACTTGTACATATCAAGCTTGCTGGTGCTGCAGAGAGCAGAGACGGTTGTTGGTTTAGTGATGGATGCCAGGTGATTGAACACATCATCAACCTGCAACTAAGTGACAGTTGTGCAGATGAGGCGACGGATGCTGAACAAGGCTTGTGGACTTGTTTGGGGAGGGCCTTGGGGAGACAATGGGTGGGGCTCAGTAAAGGTTACCCCCGATGAAATAAGTCATCATGGTCACGTTTGTAATACTCAGTGAATCCTTTTCTGGACAGGTGAATACATTAGTCTGTACCACAGCCAGCGAGACATGATGAAAAGAAGACAAGAGGAGAGAGAACGCTTTGTGGTATCATTAGCCAAGGAGAAAGAAGAAATGCAGGTAAGGCGTCCTATCCACTATCTATGAACTGCTATCCACTATCAACAAACTGCTATCCACTATCAACAAAGTGCTATCCACTATCAACAAACCAATATCCACTATCAACAAACCACTATCCACTATCAACAACCTGCCATCTACTATCTACTATCAACAAACTGCTATCCACTATCAACAAACCACTATCCACTATCAACAACCTGCCATCCACTATCAACAACCTGCCATCTACTATCAACAAACTGCTATCCACTATCAACAAACTGCTATCCACTATCAACAAACCACTATCCACTACCAACAACCTGCTATCCACTATCAACAACCCGCCATCTACTATCCACTATCAACAAACTGCTATCCACTATCAACAAAGTGCTATCCACTATCAACAAACCAATATCCACTTTCAACAACCTGCCATCCGCTATCAACAAGCCGCCATCCACTGTCAAACTGCTATCCACTATCTACAAACCAGTATCCACTATCAACAAGCTGCTATTCACAAGTCAAATCCATAAGTTGATCCACAACATGGGTCTCCATGTTCCACTACACAACAGCCCAATACATGTGCATTGTCTACTAGTCTGTCATCAACTTTCCACAGTTGTGGTGCAGTGTTACTGTTCCATGGCAACCATCCAGCATTCCTCACTGTTGAGCCCTCCCAAACTAGCTCACGTCTAACCACCTTTGCTGAATCTACCTTCCTCTAATACCATCTTCTTTAACATGTCTAAAATCAAGATCCACAAGAGAAGTATTTGCATGTTTTCCAAACAAGTCATTTATTCAGAAATGTTTTCTTCATCCAGTTTTGAATAACTTTCATGTCGGTTTCAAACGTAAAAGTATTTTAGATGCTCATCAGATTGAAGGAATTTTCTTAATACCCCAAATGGAGGCACTCTTTGTCTGCATTACGGGATTCTTTTGTAGTCAAATTAATACCTGGTAATTTTTTTTTAATGTTACGTCTTTATTTTCTGTCGTTCTTTTTCCACTTCTCCTTCCAGCAAAAGCTGAACCAGCTGCAGAACCTCATGATGCAGTTGATCCAGGAGAAGCAGCGCCCGGCCCACTCACGCACCCCCAACCAGTTCCCATCATTCCTGGGTTCCCCTTCCTCAACCCCTGGGGGCGCTAACCCAATCAACTCCCCAGCCTCGCCGTTCGGTGGTCCGGTGACCGACGCCCACCACCATCACCAGAATCATAGTAAGAAGCACCAGACGCTGAGCGGCAGCTTAGACAGTACCACTTTAGACGGTGGGTGTTAATCTGTGAAATTTTTGGGGGAGGGGGAAGTGGGGATGATCAGTGGTCATCATTGTCGGTAAAACAAGACGATTGAAAGAATTTCAAACGGACTCATAGCCTTGGTTTTTATTTCTGTGCCTAACTGTTTACATTGGAGCAGAGCTGAAGGAACCAGGAAATGAATTTTTCTTACAATCTTTTTTGTGTATCTCTGTACTGTTCTTCCATGTATGAAGACTGTTTGACATCTCTTTTGAGTTACCTGAACTGAACGGTGCACTTTTCCAAACATTACAAATTACGAAGCATTTCTGGACAAGTGAGGGCGCTTTTGCTTTGATGTAAATCCAGGAAGACATGGTTCAGGTTGCATGTTTTCATGTTCAAATTGTGAATCCCAAATTTGCTATCTGGGGACTTTTCTGTGAAAAGGATGTTTGCTAGATTATTGCTATATACTTATACACCAATAAATTGCCAAAGAAAATAAAATCTGCTATAGCAGTGGTTCAAAAAATTTTGAATTTTTTGTGCACAAATTAATGCAACATTGAGATTCAGTGCCTTGGATGACACCATAGTTCTGCTCATGAATATGCAAATATGCATTAGCATAAAACCAAAAAAGCTTCAAAATATGGGTTAAAATTGCACAACATAAATTTAAAATAAGGTTAATTGAAACCCAAAGATGCAATTTCAAGGGTTTTTAGTAAAATTTATAAAAATATTTCTATTTCCTGGTTCCTTTAAATTGGTTGTATGTACTTCAGTTTTTGCTCACAGTCCCTCTGATCCTTTTAAAACTCTTTGTAAGTCACTTTGGGTGCATTTGTACAAAGTAGGATTATTTTTGATGTTTAAAAAACAAAAACAAAAAAAACCCACCAAAAGTCCTTCTGTATTTTCCTCCTGTTAGAAAACCTGGGCTTATTTTTTGGCACGGCTACGGTTGTAGTTGGCAGTGACGAGTACTTACATGGGCAGTAAAACAGTGCTAACCTGAAAATGTATTTGATGTCCTAAATGTGCTAATGCCTGCACACATGTGGAGAGTAGCGTTGTTAACCCCTTGACGCAGGGACTCTTTTTTCTGACAGCCGACTCCGAGAATTCCAGCCTTGCTTGGCCACGAAGGCTACCTGCCAAACCGCAAATTCTCGGTTTGTGGCCCTGCGTGCTCTGCATGCTTTGAATTATACGGTGAAAAGGCTGATTGTTCGGTGGCATGCGGCTCTACTCAAGCTTCCACATTCCCGTTGCCTCTTTTCAAAGTGGGGACTATTGTGAAGCTGGTGATTATGATGCAAATAAGGCCTTTTCGTTTCTTGGCAACATACAAAGGCCAGTCACCACATATACAAGAGCCAGGGTATGCTTTCTTTCATCGTGTTTGCTTGAGCTTGGGCCGAGAATAACAGCTGAAAAGTGGGCTGAGGAATCTCAATTTTTACGGCTGCTCGTTGCTTCCCGTAGCGAAGGGGTTAATTCATTATCTTGAGCAGATTTATCTGTGCAGTTGCTACAAGTGTCAAAAACAATTGAGCATTACTGCATCAAGGAAATTTTGTATTATCTCTGCACCTTCAGATGACAGCGACGGTGACGACTGGCCATCTAGCAGCAGCGACAGTATAGAGGAGGCTACCATGGCCGAGCACTACCACACCGCCCACAACCTGACCCTGGACAACTCCTCTCCCCATCACGGGCCCGGCCCCCGGCCCACCACGGACCACACAGCCCAGCAGATCATGGAGCTGCTGGAGCAGATCGGGGGCTCGCACATCATCGACCGGGGTACCATCTTGGACCGGGACTTTGCACCCTGCAAGTGCTGCAGCGGGCACCTGGTGGATGTATGATTCACCTCATCAAATTCCAGGCTTTTTGATTTCTCCGTTGGGAGAGAGAAAAACCTAGAGGTTTTGCATTCGGGATTTCGCTGCTTGTGGATTTCACAGTGTCTGTCCTTTGCATGATGGGAGGGATTTGAACGTGCTTCGGTCAAAGAAACGGCTTCTGGGGATGTTTCGTTGCTTCTCTTTGGTTGCACGATGGCTGTGAATGAACACATCAGCATGGCACCTTTTGCTTACTGTACTCTGTTCAGTTGTGCTTCTATAAAGCGTGTCATTTATTGCAGTGTAAGGACAGGACAATACACATTCACTGCCAAGGTTTCTCAGAGCATCCCTGACTCGGGGAAGAAATTTCCAGAATTTGTTTTTAGTCAAGACAACGAATGTTAGTTGCCACCGAGACTGAACACAAAATACCTTTGCTTGGGCGTGCTAGCAGTCTGCATGTTTCCAGTTCATTTGTGAAGCGATGTTAAACGGATAACAGCATAAACCCAGCATTTTTGTTGCTGTGAGGACCAAACTTACCTCAGTTCAAAAGCTTTAAGGCCTGAGGAGGATCAAATTTGCTGCACTTCGTATGCCGAGCTGCAAAGACAATTGTATTCCAAGTGCCTTATTTTCTTGTGAAGGGAAGAGAATCCGTGTATTAGCTTTGTGACGTTGTGCGTGTCATCAGAACACCTGTGTGTGTACGATTACTGGGATACCTTCGGGTGTGGCCAGATTTTTCTGTCTCCCTTTGTCCGTACTGTATGGAAGAAATACTGCAGTCATCCACAAGCTCGCGCATGGTTTGACCTTGTGAGAACGGCCCACAATCGGTGAATACTTCCTGCAGCGTCAGTTTGAATTCTTGGGAAGACCGTTCAGTTTTGGTGTGGGATCCTATCCTGCTGTGAGGAGCCGGCTGTTGTCATGAGTATCCGAGCATGTTGTAAAATATATATTCAGAAAAGATATTTGAACTGTTTGAGCGCATAGAAAATGCAAGCTCACCGAGAAACAAAGGAGATTGAATTTGATTTGGAAGTTGTGCTATGCATGGTTGACAGTTTAGCGTGACTGATGCCTGAACATGTACATTGCAAGATCACCTTCCAAGAAAATGTAAATAGTTCCCTTTCGCCCACGGGCAAGGCGCCAAGGAAAGGACTTGCGGCGTGCCAGCATCGGTATCGCAAGTGCGAATGGCATGGCCAGTTTTCAGTTGAATGTGCACAAAACAAGCCAACAGGAGGGCACCCAATGCAGTTCCGGTTTCACTGAGCTGCCGGGCAGCATGCACTGCATGGCACGGTAATGAGCTTGGCCAAAAACCAGCGGAGGTAATCTTTTTTTTTTGGTTTGTCAATTTGTTTTCCTCCATCAGTGGTATTTTCAGCAGTGAGAGTAGCACGAGGCGCGAGTAGTTCAAAATCGTCCCCCGTTCATATTTTCTGTCCTGTCACAGCAAAGGACGTAGTTGCCCAGTACTGACCACGTGTTAATTTGTATTTATTTAGTACTGACTGCCCTTTAGTATCTCGGAAATCCAGTTGGCGAGCCCACTCGAAAACCTAACTGTGGTTTTTGCACTCAAATTGACACGGTGAATAGGCGAGATCGGCAGTGTCTCCCAAATTGCAACTGAAGTTTGAAACCGTGATTATTAGGCTTGAGACTGAAAACATGATCATTCGGACAGGAGGCATGGTTCAGTATGTGCAGTTCATAAAATGTGGCATCGGCAGTCCGTTATCGGACAAGCTGTAGCCTCGAAGCTTCCCTGTCTGTTCTCATTGAAAAGCAAAATCTAATCTAGTATTGTTTTAGTCGAGTCCATCACGAATTCCTTCACAAGCCCAACCAGAAGTAAACTGAGCTGAACAGTGACAAAGGAATGGTTTTGAAACAGTTCACTTTAAGAGCTTGTGACTTGGCTAAATATTGAATGATTTCTGGTGGACTGGAAAAGCCTTGCGTTGGACTGGACTCCAGCACTTCCATCTAGCTATTCGTGCAATTTGTGAGCAAATCACAAATGAGGTTGTTCAATCCATATTTCCAGTTAACATTTGAAACTCCTCAAAAAACGAAAAGAGAAAAATATAACAAGAAAGTTTGTTTTGTGTTTATTTTCCACCAAGAAATGTGTCTTTTATGTTCGTTTCAGTAAAACATTCCAGAATTCTAAAATATTTTGTTGTGCTAGAATAGATGTGACGGAGTGTCTCAAATTTGGAGCCCCTTTTTTTTAGCATGGTCCTTTCTTTGTGGGAATATTGAGTGTTTTCTGTGGAACGTTCTTAGCATTCCAGGTTTTGAAAAGTCTTCTTATAATAACAGTTGCATCCACATTCCATGGAATTGGGGGTTCTCTTGTCGTGGATGGAAGAACAAATTCTGACCCACAAATTCAGATGATAAGGAGCTGTTGGCCAATGCAACAAAATCTGACCACTTGATGTTTTGAATATCGGCATAACACTTCACAGACTAGTTTTTGTTTCTGTCAGGTTTTTCGCTGCTTGTCCTCGCGTGGGTTTTATTTCTCTATCAAGTTTTTTGTTGCTTTCTGTAAACTTCAAAAGTTGTGAAAAAAGCAAACTATATTTGATATTGACAAAAATATATACAGTCAGTGCTCTTATAAGTTTGAAATAATTATATCATTTTTTTTCTTTAAGTAACAGATGTTTAATAGAAATATTATTTATGATTTAACCTTAATGTTTAGCTAGGTATTGAGGGAAAGTTTTTTCTTTATTGGCAAACAGTTTGATCTGCAAAAATACTGCAACAACTTCATCATGTTTGTCTGAATCGCTAGATACCATCGAGAGATTTTATTTTTGATCAGGAAATTTTATTTCATTTTGTTTGTGCACAATATTAAAGAAGTTACTAAAAACTCTGGCTAGATGAATTTTCCTGGTCCTGAAAAAAGGATACTTAAGGTTTGAGGAAATTAAGTATTATTGACTGACTTGAAGACTACTTTTACGATGTTTCACTTCAGCAAAAGAAGTCAACAGTGTGTTGTATGTTACCTGGTTTTGAGGGGAAAAGGTAACGTCAGAAAGGCCTCACTGCACGATGAATGTTACATTTTGTTCAGATGTGAGCGAAAAAAAATGTTTCTCTTCCGCTCGGGAGATTAACTTGTGTTTAGGAGAGTAAGGTCAAAGCAGACAAAAATTATTATCGCTGTCAATAGTTTTGGGTGTAAATATGGACAATTCTCGTGACAAAGTCGGGATGAATTGTCATGGTTGTGGATATGTAGGATATGAAAGAACTATAAATAACGGTAATGCTGATGGCTAATGTGTTAATCAGCTTGACTGGTGTACACGTGTGTTGATAAAATTATCTTTGTAGATGTTTTAGCAAATGCCCGACCCCCTTCCTCAAACAATAAGAAATGAAAGTATTTAGGAAATAAGATTGGAAACGACCGGGGACATAAATTCTTAATTCAAAAAGGCAAATTTGAATTTGTTCCAAAAGGGGATTTTTTTGGCAGAAAATCAAAATATCCTTGTATACTTTTGCATTTGCTTAGAAATCTTCATAGCAAGCGTCTTTAGGACCTTGATGGATTTTTTCCGTGCCATTTGCTGGTAATTTCATGTTTGAAAAAGTTTGACTGGAAAATTTTAAAAATTGCAAGGGGTTAGCCTTGCAAATTAGGTCGAAAATTGCTTTTTTTTTTTTTTTCAACTGACGCAGAGATGTTCTTTGTTCCAAGATGGGCACACTTCACTGTACACACAAGTGTGTATTTGCCTGCAACTGGGGACCCCCTATTGTTCCTCTTTTGTTTGTACTTTAACTTTTTTAGAAGACCACCCATATGTTTTGTACACAGTTGTCAATCGGGGACCCTCTGTCAATCGGGGACCTTATTGTCCTCTATTGTTCAGGGTCCCCAATTGAATGCAGAAACAAACTCACATGTCACTTGTTTCAAAGCTTTGGGCAATGAAAAAAGTTAATATTTACATTACTCCTTAGAAATAGCACATTTGCCTTTGTCCAATGTGTCTCATGGACCTTGTCATCCCAGTTAGCAATTTCTTTTCAAAAGGGTATAGATAAAATTAAAAAATCAAAAATTGCAAGGGGTTAACCTTGCATTTTTAATCAAATCTGGTCAAAAATTTACTTTTATGTAAATGACTCAGAAATGTCCTTGAATGGAAGAGGGAACATATTCCAATATTGATGAATCCATAATTTTTAAAGATATGGAAAAAGAAGGATTGAGATTAGCAAAACCATGTATTTTTTTGCCAATTTTCGACTACGTCTCTGCTGACCAAAACCGGAGCCAAATAATCGTAAGAGCATAAAAATGGAAGCTGCCATACATGCATACCTAAACCTATTTATATTTCTTTAGAAAGAAAAATATTCAAGATAAAGCTAAGCCGTGGTGAAAATCCAAACAAGACAAATTACAGGCAGCCCTAACATGCGTTACAATAATGGAGTAGATAATCGAGTACCGCTGCCATCATGGACTTAAACATACCTGCATTCCTGAAAGATCCAGGTTTTTCCACATAATGCGCACAAATCAGTGTCCTCTAAATTGCCTTCTATGGTTTAACCACTTGCTGCCGGAGAACCTTGTTTCGAGCACCATGGGTTCAAATGCAGAGCTGGGGTGCCCGAAATGGGACAAAAGAGCTGGTCCGTGTAACAAAAGACCGTACTCAGAACAAAAGACCAGCTGCTGGGAATTGCCATCATTTTTCTAAGGTAATCCGTCACTGTTTTCAAACAGTATACCACTGTTTTGGGTCATAGCGCGCCCGCGGATTAACGCTGCGGAAAAAAGTGCTCCTGGGCCCCATTGATGAGCGAGACAGCACCGCTGCATGCTAATCCAGCCGCATTTGAAAAGACGCCACTCGCATTCACTGGGGACAAAGGAAATTACGTAACACCTCACAATTCTGGGCTCTCTTTACAGGGCGGCAGGCCTGGCTGAAATATTCAGGAGTCAATGAATGTTTATACCTGTCAGCTTAGAGTAGCCACCAAAGAGTCCTTCTTGTGGGTGTAAATGTCCACAAAATGAAATGATGAATTTTCGAAGAATTTTTAAAACTGAAAATCTTGAAAATTATGCACTGCATTTTTAAAAGCACCCGGCAGCATGGCGTTAATGATACAATATTGTTTCCCAATCTAGATGTTAGCAGCCTTGAGTACTCCAGACAAGAGAGCCTGTCACATTTTGACAGACTTTTGCATTGGTTATGAGTAATCCATCGCCTGTTATCCTCGTGCATCCAGCCCAGATGAGAAGTCACCGTATCGAGGCTCTCCCATCCTCAATCCTACCATATCCTCCAAGAAAAATCCACTTGCTGGACTTTGCAGGATGTAGGCAGAAGGTCCTGGCTGATAATCTGCGCCGTGCATCCACCGCAACGTATCAGGAATACCCCTCCCACAGTCTCAACATTAGACTGCCGGTCCCCAGGACGCGGCCGGCCGGCTGGCCATGACGCATTCCTGGAGAAATCACGTTCTGGTCTCCTCCCTGCTCTTGCCCGTGTTCTTGGGCATCTTCCTACTGGACGTGTCCTCAAGCTCTTTGGCCTTATAGTAGTGGGGGGCCACCTCCAACAGCCAGGCATTCTCAATCTCTATAACCTGCCAACAACAAAAGTGGGAAAGAAAAATTGATTCTAGCATCCAACACAGATGGTGCCATCTAACATGGTCTGACTACCTTTCATCTAACAAGTGCTAGTCTGTAACACTTGGAACAATCTGTGAAGTATTCCAGGTTCTGAAAACTATTAAAGACTAAACCAAAGTTTATAAATACAACAGTTTTCCAACCTGTGTGACAAGTGGGAACATGAATGGTACACAAACAATGCTTCCAAAATGCCCCGTTAAGAACTCCTGCACAGACTCAACAGCTACAGCCAGTGCAAAGTGTTCCAGCTTTGTCTTTGGTCACTCACTCGCTCACTTGCTCGCTCACTCACTCAAATCTCTACTTTTTGAGATTTCACCTCAACCCAAGCTTCCTGTTCCAGCTACAGCAATATCATTTTCCCTGACACTGAAAGTTCAAAGTTTCCCCGTTGGCTTAGTGGTTTCAGAGTCAATAACAAAGTGAGTTTTAAGTTGAGACATAGCGCTCCTCAAGATCTCAGAATGGTCTGTCGCACCTGTCGCATGAACTCCTTGGTGGTGAAGACCAGCTCATGGTAAATGAGCCAGCGTGGCTGCTCCTCAAACAGGCTGCTGTTAGGGTGGACCATGACCGTCTGCTGGTGTTTGACCGTCCGGTACTGGCCCCCCTTGCTGAACTTGGCAGTGTGGTAGAAGAACCCTGCGGTGATGGCCTGACACAAGACATGAAACAGAAATGACACAGGGATGTCAAATGAGTTTCAAGTTACATATTAAGGCTTAGGCCCCCCCCCAAAAAATAGTCAGTCTCTGGTCAGCGCGCGTCGATTTTGGAAGTGCGCATCAATTTTTTTCTCAAAATTTTCTGCACTGCCTGAATGTTCACGAGTAGACTGATTCCTGGCCACAAGTCAGAAGGGCAATTTATTCAAGGAACCAAACTAATTTATGGGTAGCTCGTAGTCGCTGATACATCCGTTACGACTGTCTAATGTTGATGTCGAACACAAACAGTAGACCATGGGTAGGTTACAAAGTTGCAGCCAGCTGATCAACAACAATGGTGGCATGACATGCAACGTGCTACTACTAGCCTTTGCTCTTTGATTAAATATTCCACTCATTTCCGTGTCCGTTGCCAGTCTTAAAAAGCCAACCCCATCCCCCCCAAAAAACTGCATTGCTGCATCAATTCTGGAAGATTGGTCTGACCAGGGACCAAGTATTTTTTGGGGGGCCTTTAAGTCACACAATCAGCAAACGTGGGTAAGGCTGTACCCTTGACACGGAAGCACCAGAGAAAATAACAATGTCAAACCATGCTCTAAAACTTAGGCCACGTGGCTGGTATACTATGACACTTGAAGTGTGGAAAAGCATACGGAATCCGGTATTAACCACTTTGCGCTGGGGTGCCCAGAACCAGAGACCTTAGGTTTGTACGCATAGCCGGGGTGCCCGGAATCGGACAAAGGAGCTGGAACTTGTAACAAAAGACTGGGCTACTGGGAATTGCCAACATTTTTTCAGTTGTCAATAGCGGAGGTAATCCATCATTGGTTTCTGAAACGGTATATCACTATATGTGGCATTCAGTGTGACCGAATTACGACCGGGGACAAAAGTGCTTCAGTGCTGCAGGGATGAGCGATGCAATACCGCAGCAGGCTAATCTGGCTGCATTTGAAAAGACGCCAGCAGCGCACTGGGCCAGTTTCGGAAAATACCAAAGGAAAGTACGCAATACCGCACAATCTGGGCTCTCTTTACAAGGCGGTAGGCCAGGCTAAAATACTCAGGATCAATAGATGTTGTCTGTCAGATTAGTGTAGCCACCAGACAGTCATTCGTGTGGGTGTAAACGTCCAGTAAATGAAGCAATGAAATTTTGAAGAATTTTGAGAACGGAAAATCTTGAAAATTCCCCAGGAACTTGTCATGCAGCTTCAATTTAGATCCAGCAGCATATGGTTAAGGGCTCACTTCTAGACTGGTACCTTCCCCTCCTCTTGGGGTGTGGAGAATAACAGTGGGATTGGGGACAAGCCTGATGCTTTTCTATCAGCTTCATGCTATACCCCTGATATTAAGGGTGATGTTTTATCACCAGAACATCAACCGATGACATCAGAACAAAGCCCAGATCTGGCAAAGGGTCAGTGTTATTCCCACAAGCAGCCGATGCACACCTTGGACCATTGGGGGAAGGGGGGCAGTCCCTGTGGTGTGACCTTACCTTCCTGATCGTGATGTTGTCATGAGGTGCCGACGTCAGTGCAATCTCTACCCTCTCTACAAGACCCCGAAGCTGGTCTCGGACGTCCCTCGCTCGCCTCATGGACCGGTGCTGGATGAAATTCTCGTAACACCACTGGGTAGAGAAATCTGTCTCAACCCACTAGGAAAAAATAAAGAAACAGGTAAAGAGGTAAAGAGATATAAACACAAGACAAGTTTTTACACCTTGCAACTATCTGACACTAATTAAAACCACAGAATTTCTGACTGCTCCACACACAGTACAGATATATACAGATGGCTTTATCGGTCCGCATCAAGTTTAGCGAGGAACAGAGCACTTGACTGTACCATTGATATGAAGTGGTAATTTGGGGTCCATGACCAGGTCCCTACTCTAGAGTACCGTTGTCTTGAGTATACATTGGTGTGAAGCTCTTCCTAGCTCCAAAAAGTCATGAACAAACCTTGGACAGTTTCTGGGAAGCTCCCAGGGACAAAGACTGCCTCCACCATTTGTCACAAAAATCGCATTCAAAAATCAAAACATGCAAAAAATGGAAGAGGGAAACGAGATTCTTCCTAGTGACCACGCCCACCTGGTTGTAGACATTGAGGAGGGTCAAGTGGTCCCCTCCGGGGGCAAAAAAGTTGACCCGGGCGTTGTCAGCATGGACGATCTTATCCTTGGGCCGGTAGAAGATGGCGTTGTTGACCGAGAGCATGGCAGTGATGCTAAGGATCTCCTCCGTGCACTGGTACCTGGAGACGAGGAGTGTAACCTCTCTGTATTCGTGTCATTGTGCTTGGGCGATTTTAGAATCAGGGTCAATTCTGAACCGGCGGGTTCATCTGAGCTTCCCTGACATCTGCGTGCTTTCACTAATTGTGTTGCATGAAAAGACTTCAAATGCTCGTTTGTGACAATTTCGTACTCTTGATACACAAGTGAATAGGTGTACATTGAGCCATAGCCTCCCAAAGGCCAGGTCAAAATTGAACATGAATGTGATTTTGTGATGTCAGATCCAACATTCTGACATTTGACAGTTGGCATTTGTTTAAAATGGTTAACATTTCCTTGCGCTATTTTTGGGAATACGCTGTGCATCCCCTATGATTGGCACTCGGCTCATTTTTGCTTACTACAAAAATAAAGCAACGTTTCCCACTTTAAAGGCCTCCCTCCCCAAAAAACTCAGGCCAGAGCACTCACTTTTCCGAGGCCAGGATCATCTTGGACAGCATAGGGTCAACGGGGAACTCAGCCATCCGTCGGCCCATTTTAGTCAGCTCCCCTTTGTGGTTGAGCGCACCCAGGGCATAGAGCTGCTCAAGGGCCAAGACCAGGGTCTCGTGAGGCGGTGGGTCCATGAAGTCAAAGTGGATCAGGTCGTTAATTCCAAGGCTCTTCAAGAGGAGCACCACGTTGCCCAAATTGGTCCTCTGAATCTACACAGCAGAACATCGGGAAAAACTTATATCCCTCCAAGTTCCAAACATTCAGTTCTAGCACCGTGGGGGAACCAGATTAGGCATTCTGTAGGCCAGGTACCAGCGTTCCATAGGCCATGCCAGTCATAGGTACCAACACCAATTTCCCATTCCTAAGAAGTGCGGGAGCCATTGCCATCACCGGGAGGGGGGGGGTTATGTGCCCCACATAGGTCCCCTACCCCAGGTGCCCCCCATCTGAAAACGTTGAGATGTGCACAACCCTCCGCCCCACCCCCCGGAACAATGTGTGCACCCTTGAATGCCCCTAAGGAATTTCACCCTAGTTGTGGCCTCGTGCTTCATGTTAATGCTTACAGGTGTGCCATCTACTAGTTCATTTGAAACTTTTCCAAAATGAACATTTCAAAATCAGAAGCCGACAGTTGTCTTTTTGTAGGTCCATCAAATTCTTCACAGATTCAAGTATTTTTTTTGTAAGCCCCGGGCACAGTGCCTGTTGGATGCCACAGCTCTGAGCATCCATCAATTAAGGCTCCTAAAACACACAGTATTTCTAATTTATTCATTCATCAACGAGTTATCTTGTAAAAGAAAAAAAGACAGTTTCGGAGGAGAGAAGAAATCCCGGAATGACATTCTGTAGGGCATAAGAACCCACTTTGAATGCTGGTTTGGGTTGGATGTGAACATGGGCCACACAGGTCAAAGGTGAGGAGAATACGAATATGCCAACAGGAGTCCGAGTCAGACTTTTTCGATTTTGACGCGTACTCAGGAGAGCCGAGGTTCTGTAAAGAGACAGGGCGCAGACTTACCTCAGGAATGGTGTTTTCTTCTAGCTCGTTCTTGTAAGCCCAGGCCGTGTAGAGTCTGAAACACTTCCCGGCGGCTACGCGGCCTGCTCTTCCAGCTCTCTGATTGGCTGAAGCCTGCATAAAACAAAGTTACAGTCTAATGAGAGGGAATCTGCTCTGGGGATATATTAAACTTCAAAGCCATTTTGCCGGCAGGTTTGAGGTCTGGAGGCGAGGTCACACGTGTAAGAAAGCATCTGGTGAAAATCCTTCACAAACACCCCAAGTGTTAAGGGTACACTACATGCGCATGATGGATTTGTAATAACTTAAGTTGCTGCTCGGTGTTGATAAAGAGTTGACTTCAGGATGCATAAATGCTTGATTCAGCACAATTGCACAGTTAAAGATTGTGCATAAACTAGATGTATATACCGCGCTGCACGGACTTTGACCTGACTGTGGGCTGAAAACCAGACTTGCAAACAGCACATTCCAACCAGTTGGTTTTCTTCCCTCGGCAGCATAGCGCCCTCAATAGCACATGCTCCCCGCATTTAAAGATTAATGAGGAAATGCAAATAAAGAGGCTCATTTGTTGCTACTTTTTATTAAGAGCATCCAACATCAAAGTAATTTCACACTTTTGCAAAAAGCAGATTTTGACTTGTGAACTCTACAAGCTGACCTTTGACACTGGGGTCACCACCAATGACTCCATGCCGGTCCTGGCATTGTAGCTCTTCTGCTTGTTGAAACCCGGGTCGATGACGTAGATGATTCCGTCGATGGTCAGCGATGTTTCGGCGATGTTGGTAGCCAGGACCACCTTGCGGCTGCCGGGGGGCGTGGGCTCAAAGATCTTAGCCTGGAGCTCCGAGGGTAAGGTGGAGTATATCGGGAGAACGATCAGCTCCCGGATCTTAGTGCCGAGTTTCCGAACTCTCTCCTAAAAAGAATTAATGAAAGAGGCATGAGAATATGTATCTGCAACTCTGTTTTCTTGTTGACTGCTGGTCTCAAAGGCCAAGTTTAATCGGCAAGCTATTTATTGACTGCTGGTTCATTTTCCCTGGTAACCTGTGCATGAAATACATCCCGGGTACCAGGTAAAAGCAACAAGTGATTGACTGTTCCTCATGGAACTTGACTAATAGCTATCAAACTGTCTGCACCTACACATCTGAAACAAACAAAAGGCAATTTTCTCTTCGAAATTGGCCAGTTCTGTGCCAAAACTCATATCAATGCCCAGTCACATCCAATGGAACCCTAACCGACTCAAAACGCTGAGTTTTGTAAGTTGATTCAAAAATTTAAAAAATCACTGGAAAGGAACTTGGGGTTGGAGTTTTCAAGTTTACTTACTTGCAATATCTCCATGCAGGTCTCAATTTCCTCCTGACCGGTGAGGAAAACCAGGATGTCCCCCATGGGCTGGGTGACGTGAATCTGAAGAACAGAGACGATGCAGGCATCCAAATAGTCAGCCTCTGGTGCCTGCGAGGAAAGATGCACAGACTAGCTTAGGGCGGTGTCTAATTGGCTTGGCTGCGGCTAACAGCAATACACAGGTCTACTGGAAGTGGCTGAGACACAGCCAAAACACTGGGACATTTCCAATGTTCTGTAACCTTCACCTGCTCAGATCTTCAACAATCTGTCATCAGGTACAGGAGGATTATGCAGGATTGAGGAAGGTAGAGCCCAGCCACTGTTACTTGGATAGGGCTTGATGCCCCTTGACAATTCAAGTACAAGGAATGTGTCAATAGTTTTCTACACCGTGGACAAACTTTGACGATTCAGAAAGGTGCCGAGCCAACAATTATTTGGTCAGCAATTTCTTCTTTTCTCCATCAAAGAATTTGATGCGAAGAAAAGTGGCATCTGCCCAATTGCACGAAAAGCGGAGTAAAATAACTTAATTTTGTTTGACGATAAAGTCACATAGAACTGAAGAAAAAGTTTGCTTTGCAACAACCTGTTGCCAATCAAAATGACTTGTCACGCAGAGTCCTCGTGAATATTCATTCTGACATTTGCAAAGTGAGAACATTAGCTAAGATATACTACTCAAAAAAGTTTCATAAGGACCACTTTTTTCTTAACTGGTAATATTTTTCCAAGCAATGAGTGGGGTCTTGGTCTTTCATTTTTTGTTTGTCTAGATGGTGTTCTCATTAGAATACAAAATTTTAAAATGGTTAAAAACATTAAATGCACATTTTCAGCAGTAAAATATCTCATAGAAAAACAGTATACACAAAATAAAAAGAGGTCCTAAGCCACTCCCTCCCGGGATTCGGGATCCGGACAAGTTTGCTTTATATGCATAGCCAGGGTCTTCGAACTCGGACAAAGGGAACAGGACCTTGTAACAAAAGACCAGACTGCTGGGAATTACCGACATTTTTTCACTCTCAAAAGGGGAGATAATCCAGCGTTGTTTTGAAACCGTATACCACGGTTTGGGGCATTTAGAGCGAGCGGATTACCACCGGGGACAAAAGCGCTCCACCACCACAGCGATGAGCCATACAGCACCGCTGCATGCTAATCTGGCCCCTATTGAAAAGAGGTCAGCGGCACACTGAGCCAGGTTCGTGAACAAAAGAAAGTTATATAACACCGCACAATCGGGCCTCTTTTTACAAGGCTGCAGGCCTGGCTGAAATACTCAGGCGTTACTAGATTTTGTCTGTCAGGCTAGAGTGGTCACCAGACAGTTCTTCACGTGTTTGTAAATGTCCAGTATATGAAGATAGGAAATTTTAAAGAATTTTGAAAACAGAAAAAAATGATAAATATCCCAGCACAGCATCATCAACATTGATAACTGCCCCGGCAGGAAGTGGTTAACTTCATTTGAGTAGTAATTCTGGTCAGTAACCCTGCAACACTTAATCCTCCTTTACAATAATGACATGATACGTTATGGCAAACGTATTATCCAACACTGTCCTTCCTTCAAGTTCACTAAATTTATTGGAAGACTTGATCCGCTGCCTGGTACCCTATGTACCTTTGTGTAGAACAAATCTACTGGGAACCGGCGACCGGGGATGCGGAAAATCGGGGCGTCATCAAAGAACTCGGCAAACTTGTCAGTGTCCAGCGTGGCGCTGGAGATGAGAAGTTTGAGGTCAGGCCGGAAGCGGGCAATGTCCTTCACCAGGCCAAACAGGATGTCTGTGTGGAGGGTGCGCTCGTGGGCTTCGTCGATGATCAAGACGCTGCCAAATGTAGGAAAAACACAGAAAGTCAGAAGTTTCGGGTAATATAAACCTCCAAATCAAAACCTCCCTCTTTTCCTCCTCTTTGTCAGCAAAAAGGTCCCGCTGACTGTCTACACCCATTTTTATTTACAGTTCCAACAAGCCTCATCGATCTGCCATCTTTGACGCCAAGGCATGTCCAAAAATGGACAGTGTTGGCTGTGGCTGTGACATTTACCTATAGCAACTCAATTGCAAAGACTGAAGCCTTAGTCGCAGGGTGCCCAATTTCGACACGGCTTGGCTTCAAAGATGGCAGATTTTTTTTGTAATGCATTGTAAAAGATGTGATGTGATCTGTTGCAGCAGTTGGGATTGATTGGAATCGTATTTAAACTCCCAACTTAGTCAGTGGCAAAAGAAATGGGAAATGTGTACCCGTTTAAAGCACCGTTATAGCTCATATCCAGACATAATCATGTTTGTATGATCAGCACCCAGGGCCTGTATTATCAGAAACTCAGAAAAAAAGGAAGCGCCAGCCAATGGAAGTCCCGAAGTGTCATTACCTGTAGCCCGCCATGTCTGGCTCACTCAGGAATTCTCGCAGCAGCATACCATCCGTCATGTACTTCAAAATCGTTCGGTCTGACGTACAGTCCTCAAAACGGATGCTGTAGCCGACCTGAGCAAAGCCAAACACAGGGCAATAGTCAGAACGGAATATTCTTCTTTCTGATACAAAGAAAGAAGCTTCTGAGCTCCAAGCAAAGATGTTTACAAAAGGAGCATGGACTAACGCCAATTATAGAGAAAAGATGAAAGTTGCTCGCATGGAGTGCAGGGTTTGAGGTTTTCCCTTACCTCATTTCCAAGTTTGAAGTTCATTTCTTCCGCTACTCTGCTAGCCACGCTCATGGCTGCCACACGCCTGGGCTGGGTACAGCCAATCTTCTTTTCACCTTTCGTGTAGCCCTAGACACGAACCAAAAATATCAGAACTGATAAGCAGGAGTAGCTAGTTGCACGAAAAAGAAAATCGGGCTTAATTTCACGGAAACCCTGAGCAGTCGTGATTGCAGAGCAAATTTTTGTGCTAAGCATGAATCAGCAATGAACCGGTCAGATATGATACTATTTGCACATGTCTTTGGTTAATAACCCGTTCCTGCTAAGGACATTGGGTTCTCTGCTTAGGCTGAGTCCGGCTCACTTGGCTGCGGCTTGAAAGTACACACGACTCTATGGGAACTGGCTACGGCCACTACCATAGACTGGTGCGTAATTTCAGGCTGTTGCTAAGTACTTTAGACACAGCCTGAGCTGGTTTCTGCGCTTAGTTGCTGTATGGTTGTCTGGCGTCCTGACTTCTGCTCCACACTGAGGACACCTACCGCTTCATAGAGGTACTGTGGTATCTGAGTGGTCTTTCCTGATCCCGTCTCTCCTTCGATGATTAGCACCTGGTGGTCATGGATAGCTTGGAGGAGGTCGTCCCGGAACCGGTAGATGGGTAGGCTCTTGCGAGTCTCGGCGATGCTGATGCGTTTCTTCTGGGCTTCGGAGATCTGGGGTTCCTCGGGCTCCGACTGAAAGCACAGACAGAAACCATCGATATCCATATGCACTGACGATGTATCACTGCGTTTACCACAGTGCATGCTGGGATAGGATGGGGATGAACAGTAGGGCGTACCTGGCCGTCGTATGCCATAAGTAGGGGAAATACCACACACGCTTAATCCCATGTAAGTAACTGGCACAATCTTAACATTTCCAGTCACGGAAAATTATTCTCTGGAAGATTTGAAATTAGGATTACATAAAGCAACTGCCTTTCGGAAACAGGTAATCGTACACATATGCTTATGAGAAGTGTATTGCACTGACGACTCCCATTCTATCCCACAATGCACTGCAATAAACACAGTGTTACGTCATCAGTACACAGGGCTATTCAAAGTTCCCTCAGCCCTTAACCCTAACCTTCCCTAACCACACAGAAGGGAACACCAGTAAAGTGTGTGACTTTGTGGCACTGGGTACTGTACCCCTAAACTGCTTGTGCTTGAACATGGGTTCAGGCATACCCTAAATAAACAGAGTCTAACAGTTTTTGGGCACAGTTTACCATATGGTGTTGGAATTTGTGTGAATGGGTACGGTTCCTAATAAGTCACTCTGGGGAGTTAGGGTTAAAGACACTTTTTCCATCTGTGGTTATTGACTGTAAAGCCAGCTGCTTGAATGAATGTGAACCAGCTACATGACCCTAGCAAGCTTGGTTGTCAGGTGGTTCTAACATGAGCATTAGCAAGAGGGAGGTCACAGGTTCCAGTCCCACCCAGCCAGGCTCTTGGATGACACCGAGTACCACTCTGCCTTACAACTTGTGACCCATCAACCCAAAACCAGGCAGAGTAGGTCACGTTCACTCTCGACAATGCCTCCCCCCAACCGCTGATTTTCACACCTCAAAGTGATCCAAATTGAAGAATTTTGTCAGTGGAGGTCTTTGGTAGCAACGTGTTTGTGTTGGTGTCATTTGTAAGACGACAATTTACAGTTCGTCAGTCTGATTTTGAAACGATAGGCCTGAATCACGCTGGCAAAGGGGACGAAGCCAAACATTCACATGTTTCAGGACGGGTTTATCATGGTATGCAGTGTTACCAAGGGGAAAAGGGCTTTTCTATGGAAGGGGCTTGTGTGACTTACCCTGTCGCGAGTTCCTGGCATCTGCATTGCACTGACAAACTCAATCTCGCCCAACTCGTCCACGACTAGATCGTACTCCCTAGTCTGTGCAGGGATGAGGGAAAAAAACCAAACTCTCTTCACTTGTGATGTCAGTGGCTTTTTGTTCCTCCTTCACCGCAAAGTGAGGGGACTTTAATTGCGCTGATAAAATGATAAAATTCTGTTCAAGACAAATCCACTCCATTCAACACTGCACCTGCACTTCCCATGGCACAAAATTCCTGGCAATCTTGAATACTCTGAAGTAAGATCCAAATTTTTTTTTTCCACAAGTACGAACCAGGCAGTTGAAGGCCCAAACGCCAGAGGTTAGACTAATGCCACAATACTCCACCTAACCCTGTCAAAAAATCCTGCAGGGTTTGAAATGCAAGTTGCCAGTATTGCCAAATGCCAAATATTTACAAACTTAACCCCTTCACTACGGAGGACTGCTACTACCGCACCGTTGTGTGAGGATTAGTGCATACCACACATACAATCTATTCACCATGCAGCTGCTGGTTCAATGGGGCCTGCTGCTGGACAAAGCCCTCCATTCAGGTCATACCACAGCCTAGCAGTCGCGGTCAAAATAATGTCGCGGTCAAAATAATTCTGCCGTGAAGGGGTTAAACCAGAATCATGAGCAACTGACGAGAACAAACTGTATTTGGCTGCAAACGTAAGCCTTTATCTAGAACTACTCCAGCTGGAACCGGACGGCGAGCGGCGTCGTTAATTTTTCAAATTTAGGACCTTCAGATCACACAAATTGGGTAACCACAGTGGATTGTCACTGCTAGGCAGTGAATATTGTGAAGCATCTTCACACCTTGTGTTTCTGTTTGGCGTCCTTGGCTCCAAATTTCATGGAGCCCAACTTCACGTGTTCCTCCTCCCATCGTTGCTGTTCGGACCTGGGCCCAAGCTCCGCCTCTTCCAGCACGGGCTCGATGTACTTGTCTGAGGGTTTCTGAGGAAAAACAAAAATCAGGGCTGCAATTGGCAGATGAAGAGTAATTCACAAAATATTCAGCAGGGGGAAGTGGCACTGACACGAATAAATAAAGTGACTAGCTAGCAAAGTGAATAGAGTAACGGAATAAAGTGAATAGCTAACAAAGGGGAGGGTTCTCTCCAAAGTGAATCATGGTTATCTGGACTCTACCCCTGGGTTTTTCGTACAAACTGCTACAAAGCAGCACAATATGAATGACTAAACCTTCAAAAACCATAAATTTCTGAGAAATCCCACCCTTGTAAAAACGGAGTTGAGGATTGATGTAACAAGGCAATACACTTCTCCAGAACTGAAATTAAGAAAGCAGTGTCTTTAATGTTTCCCAGCTCATATCAAAATGATGAAGAAATTGGACAACCCCTACCTCATCCTCTTTGGGTATGTAGTACCTGCCTTCTTTCTGCTTCTCCCCGGCCGACTTGTGATCCTGGGCCAACTTCAGCACTGTCTTCTTGTATTCCAGATCTCTCTTTTCTCTGGAAGTCAATCTAGATGCACAAAAAAAAAGCCAAATCTGAAATCCCAGATGCCACGTACTTTGATTATACCGAGCCCCGGGTATCTCAAGCACAAGATCTAGAACACATGACACATCGCCAAAATGGTCCCAAAAGGGCTCTGAAAATCCTACGTCCCTTTAGCAGTCGGCAGATTATGGTAAAATTTTATATAGCTGGCTTCCAATGGAATTCAACAGTTGAAAAAGTACTGAAAAGCCCAGGGTATTTACTCAGTTGATGAGAAGAGATATTCCTCGTCAGCGATGTCGGCCTCCAGCTCCTCAAGTTTGTCCACCTCTCGTTTCTTGAGGTATTCACGGCGCGACTCTTTCCGCAGGTCGGGGACCTGCTTCCGCCGGTCCTGCTCTGCCATCTCCAGTCTCTTCTTGGCCTCTTCGTAAGCCTGTAAGGGGTGTTTCGAGGAGACTTGTCATGAGAGCATGAGGGAGGAGTGCACTGTTGAAGCCGGGCATGGCTGATTATAAGGAGGTGCCTCAGACGGACACAGGCAAATTGTCTGCAGCTTGACAGCGGACTAGTGGGACGCGCGACGAAGTTTCATTTCTCTACTTCAGAATGTTGCTGATGCTTGCAAGATTGAGACTGTGCACCAGTGTGTTGTGAATTTTGTGAAGTCCTTATTCAAAGACTGATTCTTATACAACCATTCACGAACTACAGGCGGTCAACTATCTGCTTATCCAACCCTCCACAAGAGATATCCCCCGTTTTCTTATATCACCGATAAAGCTTTGCCACAGCAAACAAGATCTCAGACTGCAAATTTTCACAGAAAGTTGCTTAATCTAGGCAACGTATGAGCAATCTCTATAAAAACCATCTTGACTGACGAGCTGTGCAAATTGATAACATGTTAAGATACCACAAGGCTTGCCTTCTTGCTTCCTTTGTCGGTGACGTTTTTGGTGCGCTCTTTGTCCTTGTTTCGGAGGCGCTCGGCAAATGCATCCCTCTCCTCTAGGTCACGTCTTCTCTCTCGCTCCTCCCTGTCCCACTCGTCGGACTCTGAGCCAGAGGTGGGCTCCCGCTTCGCGTGTTTGCTCGTCCTGCAATAAAACATCAACCAGTTGCGCAGAGCTCACTTTGGAAAGCAAATGTACTTTATCCCCAACCCTCCTCAATCCTTCACCTGTTGGAGGACTGAGGAGTGTTAGGGTTAAAGAACATGAAAGTTTACCATGGAGAGGACAAGTAATTGCCAACCAATTTGTATCGCTTGGATCATTTGGTGAAGTGGGGAAAGGGTCTTGAGACACTTGGACATTTTGTGGATGAGGTATAAAGGTCACTCAGATCAATGTTGAGGTCGAGACCTCTGAAGACCATCACAAGACCACATCAGAACAACACAAGACCTCCAGTCTGAATTCAAGTCACAAGTTGTTCGGCAACAAAAGTTCTCCTCGTAATTGCTCAGCCATTACTTGGGTCTGGTCTCGAGATGATCTCAATAGTTATGCCAGGGCTATTTATGTAAAATCTTCTACATCTCAAACCCATGAGTTATCACTCAGCACTACTCAAAAACCCAGAAAATTACTAACATGAAAATGGAATCACAGAGGTATCCACCCCCTTTTGGTAGAGCCAAGGATGCAAAACCTATCCAATCAGCATGTAGATACCAGAAGTGTGGCTTCAAAATTGATGACTGGAGACTGACCTGACAGGCTGAGGGTCGCTGTCACTGTCGCTGCTCTCCTCTTTCTTCTTTCGGATGTGCTTCCTCTTGCTTCCCTTCTCCCGGTTTTCTCGCTTCTGGAAAAAAAAACACAGTGACGCCACAATGATGGTGACGCTTCAAACCAATTCATGGGAATACAAAAACCAGACTGGAACTGAGTTGAGCCTCAACCATTTTTAAAATTGTTTTAGATGAAAAATGCTTCCAGACCCTGTTGCAAATTTCAAAGGTATCGGGGCAATTTGGGTTTAATGAGTAACCACTTTCAACTCTGAATGACAAGTTGCTGGCGCAGAACATTCCACTTACTGTTGGCACGGCACGCGTCACGGTCACATCGTCTTCATCGTCCGACAGGAGTTTGTAGCTCTGGTTCTGTTTGGTTCTCGCAATGGCCTCCCGCTCGCGAGCACGGTTTGTCTCCTTGCTGGACACCTTGCGGGGAAGCTAGGAGCACGAGGAATGAAACAAAGGGATGAATTTGAGAGGACTACCTCTGGGCTTTGTGCAGGAGGGCGCTCCAAGCTCCATTCATTTGTGAGGCAACTGAGAGTAGATTTATTACTTCGGTGCAGTGTGTGCAAGTAAATGTGAACAGTTTGAGTACAAACTTGTGGTTTGTTTACGAGAGCGACTAGCAACGCACAGGGACAACTGCAATACACAGGCGTCACTTGTAAGCTCAAATCACTTCACCTCCTGAGGAGGTTGTCACTCATACGGCCCATATTTTAGCAGAGTCTACTTCAATCAACCCTCCTGCAAGTACTGACGATGGTACTCAAGCAAATGAAGAATGTTTTCAGAAGCGTTTACATTCCAGCAGGGAAATGATGCCGTCTATTGGTACAAGCCACTTCAAGCAGGAGGCATAACATCTGAAACATTCAGTGTTTTAGAAATGCACTTGTACTGACCTTCTCCCAAAGTCTGTGCGCAAACTTGTTGACGGCGGCATTGACGTCGATAGTTCCCGTGTCTTGAATCCTCCGGATGAAGTCCCCACCGCTGCTGGACTTGCCCGCCAGGCCCACGAGGTAGTCCGCTATGTAGTGGTCACTGATGCCCAGGAGGTCATGCAAGCTGTCTCGCACCCACAGGCTCAACTCCTTGCTGGCCATCACTGAAGGGTTCTCACTCTAAAATAACTGATGACAATTTTTTAAAACTGTGGTTAAACAATGTAGGCGTGCAAGATGTCCATGAATGCAGCATATATCTGTTGGGTACGATCTAATTAATCCGTTTCTGCCCTACTGGTCGATCATACTGCATTGTTGGTCAATTGTGTAGGAGATCTACAGATTTTAAAAGCAGTCGTCGATTGGTTGCTGGTGGATACCATTTATGATGACCATGATCATGACGGCACTGGGCAAACTACCAACCTCTGAAGAAAGCTTAGCAGCCTGTGTCTGTTGAATGACTGCCCAGAATCATTTAGTCTCTCAGGTAACTGAATATTTTGGGATGAATACCCTTGTGAGAGTAAGTTTGTCTACCGCCAGGAGCCTCGGACAATTTCCATTTACGGAACCGGTCAATCAGCTGCATAATGGAATTCTTACTCTCTCATATGGTTTGTGCACAGGGCATGTAGGGTGTCAGTGGTCAAGTGATGCACGTGTGTATGGCATATGTAACTCTTTCCCCTATTGTTTAGTATACTACAGGGGTGTTCAGTACTGAAGGACACGCACATGACGTCCTCGACCTGATATTGATAACTTATGTAAGCCCTACTAATAAACCTTTTTGACGTTCACAATGCATTGTGGGTTTGGAGGACATACATGCAATGCATTTTATGCACAACCCTACGGGAGAAGTGTACCTGCAAAACGTTAATCTGTTTCCATTTTATTTCATACTCCAATTCAAGCCACCCCCTTCAAAGTGCTGCATTATTGATTTGGGATGAAGTTATTCACAAACTTTGAAGTTTAAAGCTTGGTAGAGAAGGAAAATTCGGAGAATTCCTCCCAACAACATCACTTTTTGTCACAGACCGTGCTCTGACTAATGTCGTGAATATTAATGTTCTAGTATTGTCCAATCAAAATTACGACTTGCAGCTCATTCATCCCGCTTTGACCAGTCACGTTCATTTTCAGCCTGTAGAGTGACTGGTGCCCTTAAAAAAGGGCAATTAAGGGTGATTTCTTCTTACAAACATTTGAAAACCTATTTGAAAATGTTTCTTGTATAATCTGATAATACGCATGGATCTGTGAGTTGATGAGCAGATACATAAAAAATATTTAGTAGAAAACTGTAACTTGATTTTTGACTCAGGGTTCACTTCCCCCATAGAGTTGTGCATAAAATGCATTGCTTGCTTGTCATCGAAACCCATAATGCATTGCGAACATGGAAAAGGTTTATTAACCCATGATAGAAAAAAGTTAACACAAAATTCATGTAATGCAACATGACTAACACTCACACATCGAGCAAAAGAAATGTTACAGTACTCCTACTGATAGTGCGAGTATGCAAACCCACGCCTATGCCCCCCCCCCAGCATGCCAGGTAACAAACAGCAGGTAATACAAACATTCCTCTATGGTCTATCCATGGAGGCAGACCCCTAGAACTACGGAGGGCTGTCATCGTGCTGTGCTCCCACGAACCCGTAGTTCTACGGGTACGCCCTACGTACATACATGTACGTACTTGTAAGTTGTAGTACATGTAGTTCTAACGCGCGTAACGTTTGTTTGTCGTTTTCTGTAAAATTAGTTTAAGAACGCAAAGTAAATTTTCGTCAACATACATGACAGACATGACAGAAAGCTACTCTTGTACTAATATTAAATGAACTAAAGAACACATGAGCTGAGAATGTCACCTTTAATCAAAGAAATGAAGAAACTAAAAGTAGCTTAAGAGAGAAATTCCTGCCTGTATGGGCGCCGCCATGTTGAGTATGACGTCATGAAAATAGCAGGCTGGAAACCAAGCTTAAAAAAATATTCTTTATTAACTAGTGGGGGCCGGGTATCCGACTAGTAGGGATACGCGCGTAGTTACCTCGGCTCAACCAACAACACACAACTGCTGTCTGATTTTACGTTTTGTGAAATTACATGTGTTTCTCGATGTCCAAAACTCAAAATGTCTCAACAAGGAGCAGCATTGCAATCATACAATAATGAACTCGTAAAATGTAAGTTAAGAGGAATTGAGAACATGCAAGAGGTTACTGAAAATGAAGGCTAAATCAGTCATGCCAGTAACTAACTCTCAAATGAGTGTTCAGCGCGATCTTGCGCAAATTTATTGTAGGGCCTACTCCATCCAGAGTTGATTTGCCTTTGAGTGAAACCTGTTCGTAGGATAATCTACTCAGGAAGGAGTACATTAAAGTTGCGAAAGCGTCTAGATTGTGCTGAACTAGTGTTTAGGTTACTGTTACATGTTATGCTGATTGACATGATTGAGTAGGCTGGTAGGGTTTACTTTATAGTGTTTATTGTTGTCGATCATCCGTAGTAATTTGACATCTTGGGCCAACACCCCTATCACACTAGTATCAGGTGTACATTGTTACCATGGTTACTGGGCATGTGGCATAACTGACCTGTGAAGAAAGTTCTTGCTGTTTATTGTTAAAGAAAACCACCCAAAGCACCTTGGTTTGTTTGACATGTTTGAAATAAGTACATTTGCTAGACAACTTAGACCTAATTTCATTCAAAGTTTCGAATCATTCCCTGATTTTGAAGTTATCTTATACACGTGTAAGTTAACTTCATAGGTAGTTTTTTGATGATTGCAAGGAACTTGGTGAGTGTGCTTATCCATGCTTGTCAAATATCCTATATGTATTCATGGTCCTTCAATCATGGACAGGCATCGAGGAGCTCTGTACAAAGCGTGACGACCTCCACAAGCAGATTGTGGCCGAGGAGGACGAGAAGCAGAAAATCCAGGCCGACCTGCGCATTCTGACTGAGAAGCTGACGAAGGTCAACGAGAGCTTGGCCAAAAAGATTGCCACCAGGAACGAGTACGACAAGACGATCGCCGAGACAGAGGCAGCCTACATGAAGGTGAGATACAAACAGCTCACCCCTCTGCGCACGGAAGTGACTAGAGACTAACCTGTCAAACCTGGTCTGCTATTTTTCTCAAGACTCTTAGAGGGTTCATGCTTGGACTCTGTTTCTGCATCAATTGAAAAAGGAAATCCCAAACACAATGATAAAATTGGAAAATGAATAGCACAAATGGGTCGGATTCGAACCAGGGTCTATGGATCTGTAGTTCAAATCACTACCAACTAAGCTATGGAAGCGACATAATGGATTCCCGTTTTTGAAATGTCTTAAATGGTGTATTGCATTGTCCCCTCTTCATGAATCATTGGTCGCCCCAGCTACTGAATAAAAGTTGCACACCAGGTTTCACGGGCTAGTATTAAGTCGCTTCCACTGCGCACACCCTGTTGATGGCTTCGTAGTCACTTACACAGCAATGGATGAAACAGCGCTGCTTTGTGGAAGCTGTCCTTTGTTTCAGTGCTGCTGACAAAGTGAAGGGTACCAGGGAAGTTCCATCTCTTGCTAAGAACTCTAAAGCTTTACCAAGAGAGGGCGCTAATGCACAATATTCAGCCTCATGCATTCGGCATCCAAAAGATGAAACTCAACCACACATTTTTGCGCAGACTTTGTTAACAGTATTCTTGTGGAAGAGAACTAAGGCTTTTCCTGAAATTGACGATGCATGTTTTTATTATGGAGACTAATCATTTGCTCTAAGATCCTTGTGAGAAAGTCACTGTTTTCATCACAAACACAGCAAAGATTCTGACATGTTTCTTCTTTCTTAAATACCTCACAGATCATTGAAAGTTCCCACTCGCTGCTCAACGTCTTGCAAAGAGAAGCGTCAGTCTTGAAGGACAAGGGGGTGCCCGGGTTTGCCAACGCCCCCTCCACATAACCCCAACAAGTGCTGTGTTGGCCAAGCAGCAACAGACATTGTGCACAGCGTTTGACGAGGGAATTTCAATCAAGCTGAGTCTTGCAAAAGTATATCAAGTATGCTTCGACTGGGGAGTGATATTTACCGTCTTATAGAGTTTGAGAAGCTGGCGTCAGCGACTGACGCTGTGAGTGGGTCAGCAGTCCGTAATAGGCTGCTTGGGCTACCTGGATTTGAACCCATGACTAAAAAATGAAGATCGTCTTCATGGCCTTGCTGACTTGCCCAAGCCCACCAGAACGGGACTCATTCCCAAATTGTTTTTTTTTTATTTCAGCAGTTAAAGTGTGATAGCGCCCTCTTTTGTCAGGCAGTGCACAGTGTTTGAACTATGTGCCCCTGGTGACATTGTGTCTGGTCACGGTTGACTGGTCCATTCAAAGTCTGCATTCCTTTCCCACACTAGGGGTTTGGATTGGAATGCAAAAACGGATACAGTGTGGTAAATTTGTATCCTTTTTTCCCCCAAAATCCTTTTTTGGGGGGGGGGGAGGGGATATGGAGGATTTATGTAGGTAGGAGTGAGGGATTAGGAGATTATCGAATTTATAATCTTTCATCTTAGTCATGGGATCTACAGTGAGGAAAAAAAGTGAAAAGAATCAGTGATGTCAAGTGTACTTTCGCCAACTCAGTTTCCGGAATGGAAGATGAGACAGCCCATCTGGAATCTGACAACTACACCGAGTGTCATAACTGAAAAGATTCACAATTGTTTATATTTAAAAATTCCAGTAATATTAGAGTCGATCGCAAATCAGAGAAGCTCTCTATGAAAAAATTAAATGGTCTCTTTGAGAACAAGAGATATCTGTACATTTCCCAGTTGCTGTTTGCATTGAAACGAATTAGCCCCATTTATGAGGTGTCACAATTTATGCCCAACAATCTGTCTTATTTCTCGGGATATTTCTTTTCACAATGTAAACTTCCAAAGATATTATTTTCCAAATTGTATTAGTTGATTTTTCAAATTGTATATATATTTATATTGCAAGCAACTTTGCCTAAAAGTGATGTTTTGTATGGCACTGTGAAAGTTGTTTGTTAAATACTTTGTCCGGGAATAATAATTTTTTGGCCTTACATGTATAAGCCGCTTCTTTAATTAATCAGAGAAAAATCGTACAGGTTCCAAACTTCCATACAACGGACAAAACGCCGCACATACCTTTGTCCTATTTGTACAATGTTAAGTAATAAAGTCCAAGAAGGAATTGGAGCTGTTATTTTGCTCATCTGAAGCTATATTTTGTTGATCAATTGCGAGTTTGTCAAGACTATTACAGAACTAACGAAAACGTGGCAAAAGTAAGACCCTTCAAACTTAAACAAAATGAAAAACTGAGGAGTGTGATTGACAGGTTGGAGAATTTTGTCCGGCATAATCGACGTCAAAATTGACAAACAACTTCTATTAACAAAACATGTTTTTCCTTGCTCAACCACCTGAATAAATAGTGGATTGAGAATTTCAAGTGCTCCCACGAGTTGTGAGGGGGAAAATATGTGACTTGAAGGAGAGCAAATAACAAGTGAACTTGATTATGGAAGAAAAGGAAAACCATTGGCATGCATTTATAATTTCGCAACTGTTATTTTCCGTCGCTGTAATTGTTACAGTGCAAAGTGGACAAAACACTTGACATGTAGATGAATGGCCTAGATTTTTGTTGGGTCCATATTTTACCCCCTCCAAACAAAGAAAGAGAGCCCGAAGGCGGACAGGTGTCAGCTTGCGGAACAATGCGTCGGCATTCTTTCCATTGTCTCCTTTTGTTGCGCAGCAAATGCAGTGGTCTTCTAATCTCAACTTAAAGTTTTTACAAAATAGAATGAGTCACTATAAATGAATGTTCGAATGGCTGCCGGTTAATTCCATCTGGGTGCCATTTGTTATTATCACCCACTAAGTAAATATTTAGCTGCAGACACAAGTCGCCGAGAACGCGTGGGTACAATCACAAACAATTCAGTCAACCTTTAAAAATACCTAATGAAAAGAACATGGTTCACATAAATGCGGAACTATTTCGAGTTCGCTTTGTTTAATATGAAGTAAGGTGCACGGTGTAGTGGCGTTTACAGTGAGCGATTACTTTCGATTACCACGGTGGGTTGAGCAAAAACTAACACCCATAGATGGCGCACTTTCGCTTTGGTCCCGAGCCCGAGAGGGCGAGGAGGTGCAGTAGAGCGGAGCAGTGCCTCATTACGTCAACGTTATCGGGGATTCCCCTTTCACCAAGGCAAAAACAGAAGAGAAACAGGAAATCTTGAGACGGATCCAGGAGTTCACGGAAGGGCCTGGGGCGCTCTTTCTTCATTGTTCACTTTAGGCTAGCAACACAGTCTTTGTAATGCAAAGGAAATGATTCTACATACAAACCGGAACACAACATTGAGAGCGGGCATCCGAACCCCGAAAGAAGTCAGTAAAATAAAGACCCTTTCCTGTCATTTTCCTCGAATGAAAAGAGTGCAGGATTGCGACCTGTATATCCACGAAGGTTTTGTGAACCGAACGATTTTTCTTCTCTCATCCCCTTGCAGGACGCTGGGAGGGGAATACCTTTCTTAAAATTTTGAAAAGGATCAGAATAATGCAGACGCACAAAGCGGTGTGCGTGGTTTGCTCGCTGCCCTATCCATTGTATGTTCGGTGCGCAAGGGTCACGCGCACGGTGAAGTGTTGACCCGTGACATGATCAAAATGAACTCGATCCAGCTAGTGCCGAACAAACAAAAAAACATGGACCATCGGGTAAATATTTGTCAGAAGATTTCTAAGCTCCCCAGCCCGTGTCTTTTCTCATGATAGTGACCGTCAGCCTATCTTTGTCGACATCCTAGTTACGCTCGGTATCGAACAAGGGCTCGTTTTTTTATACCCCTGTTATGTAAACAGGAATATTCATGGTGAAATCCAGAGCAGGGGAACCCATTCCGGATTTCTGTAGGTAACCCCCCCCCCGTGTTATTCCCTGCCGAGGTTATTGTTGTTTTCAAACAAAAACAGGTTTTCTTTAAAACATGCGGATCTCCGTTGTAATGTTTTTTCGCACGCGAGCATGGACGTGCTTGGCGCGGCAGTCACATCATGAAACAGAGACTTCCAGAACTTTCCCCAGGTCCCAGGTTGTATTGGAATTACCAACAACATGGATTACTGTAGTGACTGGTTCCCGTGTTTAGTGGTACACTCAAGTAAAATGGGGGTGGGTGGAGATTATTTTTATTGGGGGGTGTAGGGGTCGTTTTGGTCCATTCAAATATTTTGAACACAAATCACGTGATCGTCATTTTCTACCGAAGCTTTGCGTGGGGACGTTGGTTGCAATGCCTTGGCCTTGTCTCCAACTTGCGGATGATTGACCATCCGATATACTCGGCCATTAAGTTTACCTTACACTAGAGCCACGCCGATCAATTTCGACTGTCCAAAGTTCACAGAAATTATTTAACGGCTTGTCATCAAGTCTACGAGCCTGCCTTTGCAAGAAGGATCTCCCTTATTCGGACGCAAAAGAAGGGAAACAAAAATCACAAACGAAGTCACTCTGTTAGCTTCAATTTTCGAATAATTTTATATGGGACATCATTATGATCGAAAGAGTAAAAAAAGCACTATTTTAATATCTCGTGAAAATCTTGAAGATCTTACAATGCAGGGCACTTCATCATTCAACATTTTTATTAAGGCTGGAGCTCTGACTCAGGTGGACGCATATAATGAGGTTTTGTAAGGGCGGAGCACACCTTTGGAAGAATCCAGCGATGACTTGGTGCCAAAATTCCCCCCCCCCAAAAAAAATCCCGAAATACATAAAATACGTCAGTGGTTTGGGTGTTTTCGGTTATGATACAGACAAAAATTGGCAAAATCGTTTAGTCATAGAGCAAAGATCCTGCAGAAAGTGGTCCAGTGTCCACAGACAGGATCTTCAAATCTAGGTACAAAAGCTTGCCTAGAAGTGACCAGGAAATCCAGGGCTGTAGGGCCGGCGCAAAACACCCTCTGTTCACTGGAGTGGAGCGAGCCGTGCGCGCCCACGCTCCATGTCGACTCACTCGCGTATTATTTACTACCGCTGGTGACTATGCAGTAAATAATAACATCAAATAGAAAAATGGGTTGGCCCCGTTCGCGGAATCGTGTGAGTATATAGTTCCAAAGTGGTAACAGGGAAATGTCAGGACCTAGGTGTTCCCCTGGCAAAAAACAAAAGAAGTGAGATGGCCATTATTTTTCTGCCAAAAAATAACAACAGGATGGTCCCAGAAAAAAAGAAGATTCATCATCTTACGAGCCTTGCTTGTCAACACTACTACACGGATCCAACATGCAGTTAGGCCAAAACACACAAACCAGTGCTTCAGGGGGGATGGGTAGTGGGGGATTTCCCCAAACTTGACAGCCTGACGTCATCGTATGGGTGTCGTACGTCCTACTTGTGTTGTTATGTGCGATGTCACGAAATGTACTATCAACCGGCAGACTTCGATACTTTCATTAAGGTAAAAACTTACGCAAATTAAACGACTATTGATTATCGTTTGTATCAGATATTTCCAACCTGCCCAATCGCGAACTGCACATTTACCCACATCTCGTCAAAAGAGGGAAAATGAAACCAACGTAATAAACCACACAAAAGTCACAAAGAGCGGCAACAAGAAATTTAGAAGCTCTAAAGACAACGTTCCTTGCTCAAAGCAAACTCTTCAATGTCGACACAAAAGAGGGGAAGGGTCAGACCTCGACTGCCGGAGCACAGAACGAGGTATAAGCCTCGGTTTGGGATGGATGTAGGACCTGCACATATCAAAAATGACAGGGGCCCCACAGTCTGATGGCTCGTGGGTCCCCATAGAGGTATTTTTCAAGAAATCATACAACTTTGGCGCAAACAATGCATTTTTCCAGTGTCAAATGAATCATGTCACGGGGGAACGATATATTACGCTCGAAAACTTAGGCCCAACATCTCAGGCATGGGCGACCGCATATTTCGTCCATGGCATACTATCAGGTCAGTACCGGAGACGGTGAGGTGGAAGAGTGCTGACTTAGAGAGTCGGTGCAACCAGCGGGGGGAGCGGGGATTGTTCAGCCGGGCAAAATCGGAAGCTCGGCAATGAAATCTAGAGAAGTAAACACCGTCGACTCGCACAACTGAGCGCGGAAACTACAACGCGATTGTCCGCGGAATGAACACAAAGTCGTGTGTACGGTAGGCACCCCTCCAAAAGAAACAAACAAACAAACAAACAAACGATGCATGTATACGCGCATTCCAAATGGATGACTTGGCTGAGCGGCACTGTTTGAGAGCAACGTCGAGTACTGAGCTTCGAAACCTGAATGGACCGAAGTTCAACGACACTGATTTCATTTTGCGTTCCGCTGATAACAGCACGACGAGTACCTTCCTTTCTGCCCACCATACTCCAAAGTCCATAAATTTGACTATACAATAATTTTTGGCGCCCAAAATTATTGACTTGCTATGATTGGAAGTATTTCTAGAGTTTTGGTGTCGGGTTGCACTGTCTTTCAGTTTTCATTTTAGGTAACCAAAGCGACCGATTTTTAAACGAATGCGTGGGCCTCAGTTATGTCGAGAATCATACCGACACGAGCTGGTCGGTGCGTTTTTGTGTTTCAGTTTTCCTTGGCCGCAACACGATGAGCTTGAAGGACAGTTTCAAGATTGATTCAGAAAGTCGGTTAGCAGGACTGGTACTTGTTATAATGGGCGTAATGATAGAGCATGCAGGCAGTGTTTGGTGCCGAAAGCAAAGTATTCCTTCCCGTTTACGCGGCATCATACAAAACCGGTGAGCAAAATTGCATGGAAATTAAGCACAAAGACTCAAGGGCAGATCAGAATATTAAATGTCTTTAATGGGGGGTTGTTTTGTACAGACAGAGCCATTTTATTCTGGAAATTATTTCTGAGCAGCTATACTTCGTTGTGACTGATGCGATCAGTTAATGAAAAGGTGCACCGGCGAGCCTGCTTACGGTAGGCCTACTTGTCCCCCCCCCCCCACAAAACCGGGTTTGGATCCGCCCTTGCATGGACTTCTTGTTGCTTTTAATTTACAGCGAGAGAGCCTGCAGTTGAATAAACAAGCGAGACGCGGGAAAGAAAACTATCCTTTGCAGTAACGGTGGGTGCACAATCAGGGTTGTCAACAGTGGCTCAGGGCTGACGAATTTCGAGGAGTTCCAAGGGTGAGACATTATGTTCGAAAACATTTTTATAACACGCAGGTTACATACCATAATGTCATGTAAAATATCTTGTTTGTCACTGACTGTCACCCGATTCTTTGCTTAGTACAAAATTTCGCCAAGAAATAGCATAGCAGCGCAGCCACAATAAATCACCCCGCGTCCAGGGGTTACAGTTTTCCGAGACGCGAGGGGGTTGTTCACCCCTGGTTGACCGGGGAGTCCAAGCACATGCTCCCGCTGTAGCCACGATCTTTGCACCCCGCCAGTCGTACTGTCGCGATGACGCGATGGCGGTGTTTACAAGTGCTTCGCCAGACAAGCAACTTCATATCATTTCCATTATGGGTTTGGGGAAAGACGCGCCGACATCGACCAGTAAACATGTTTTTCCAGGCATGTCACCTGTCATACGTAGAGACGGTAGGGAGAAAAAGAAAGTAGTACATTTTATGATTTTTTTCTTATAGTCCGATCGTGGTATTGGCAAGGCACCAAACTCAGGTTGTACCACTGTAATCTAAAAAAGATTTTTAAAAAAAGCTGGGCAATTTTTGCCCAACGTTGGGTACCAGGTGAATCGCCTAACCGTTGGGAAAACAGATTACCCAACCGCGTTGATTTTTTTTTCAAAACATATATGCAACTTGTCTTATTTTACCCGATGGTCGTAGAAAATGTCATTTGTACTTCCGGTACCACTTTTAGCAGTGATTTGATTTTTTCGGCCCAACAGTTAGACGATTCACCTGCATGGTACCCAACATTGGGCAAAAATTGTCCAGCATTTTCACCATGAACATGGAGTGAGTACCTGAGAATCTGAAAACAAAATCAAAGGCTTTGTCCAACATTTTTGGAGAAAAACAACGGGGGGGGGGGTTGAGATGTAGCGACAGTTCTTGGAGGTGTATAGAGGTCATAGAACTCATCTAACGAGTTCTGTGTAAGTGGGGTTTTGGCGCTCTTTTTGTAACCTAATTCAGGGGTGACCTTTGAGTGAAAGTATTACATTGCAACTGTAGGCCTAAAAGCGAAAGTGTGATGTTTGTCTTATGTATAGGCTAGGTTCAATCACACCGTTTAACCACTATCCGCCTCGGGTAGAGGCACCCCTTCATCGGTTGGAAAGAGTCATCTTGGTCGGGAGTGTCCATATTGTTGGTAGCGATGCGACTGTAAGGCGTGCATTTCATAGTCGTTCGTGACCTGGCGAAGTGCAGTTCCGACCACGCAGAGGAGCCTTCGTTGCTAAGAAAATTGCGCCCTCTCTTTGTCCAGCTCTAGGCTTATAAAAGGATTGGGTTATCACGGCTCGGAAGTTTTATTACGATATTGGGACAAAGCACGATAAAAAAAGAAGTAGTACTTATGGTTATAAAACGAGGAAGTGTGTGTTTAGGGGGGTGTGGTTCTCGGGTGGCTGTTACGGGAACGGATCTTTGGATTCTTTTTTTCAGTTTGAGTGGGCGTATAGAAACTCAAATACAGGGTAAATGTTGAGGGTGATATCATAGCATATTTTGGGGGAGGGGGCGACCGAGAAAGACTCTGATCGGATGAGAGGTTGGAAAATGATAGCGGATCCTCGCGTGACGGAAGGTTCACCCCCGGAATTTCGGTGAATCCCCGGACACCACTGCCTGTCCTAGATTCCAAACGGTGCACTGAGGGAAAAAATGAAACATAATTATTCTTTCGTTCATCATCCAACTTCGCTGGTTTAATAATGGGGACTCGTGTTGGCGCTGTAGGCCACATATCTCCCCCCCCCCCGCCTCATGTCTCGATGACCCGGGTTCGAATTTCGCCAAGGCCTGCTGTGAATTAGACTTTCAATCCCAATAAACACAAAAAAACAAACAAATCATTTCTTCATGTCGTCTTCTCCCTCTGGATTTCTACGGGCTTACCGTGCCACAGCGCATGAGCACAGACTAAAGACCGGTTCATACCGAGGTCGGATGAAATATTCGTCACGGCAAAATTCGTAAAACTTAGCTGACCACATTTCAACCCGAGCGCAATTTCGCTGCGAATTTTTTTCGTGACGTCAAATTCGCTTCGCTCTCGCTCCTCCAGTATGAGCTGGCCTTTTGAGGTTAGAGAATCAGCATAATGCGAATAGAAAGTCGACCTACATTTTGCAATGTGAAACCGACCTGTGAGCAGTGAACCATGGACGGTGCACTCCGAAAACCCCCGGGTCAGATTGACCCGGAATTGGGTCCCATTCGGCATGACCCTTTTCCGGATCAAATTATGACCCAGAAAGGGTCAAATACGACAGGAAGGGGGGGGGTCATTTTTGGACCCAGAAAAGGGTCACGCCGAATGGACCCAATTCTGGTCAATCTGACCCGGGAGTTTTTAGAGCGTGAGTTCTTTCAAACATTGTACTTGTACTCACATGATTTCGTACACAAAGCAAACCGTGAGTTATATACTTCCCACGCGTTCTTGAGTACAAAGAAAACTTTGAATTATGAGAAATCGACTCGCGTAGTCAGAATTTTAGATCAAAGATACTTATAAAGACTATCAAATTGAAATTTTGTGAAATGTTAAAATATGATACAGACCAAAACTAAAAACTGAAAGAAATAGGAAAAATGTTTTTTTACGAAACGTTTGGACAAAATGGGCAGAAGTCTGAAAAAGGCGATGAATTTTGCTGATTTTTATGCAACAAGTTTATTTCCTCATGTACGCTGAAAAGCTTCTTTCCTCAATCGATCGAGTTTCCTTTTATCTTCTTTTGTTCTTGTAGTCTAATTTTTACGTCACTGCAGAAGTCCTAATACGGGGGATTCACAATAGTGCGCCACCAAGAGTTTGAAACGTGTTGGCCAATCATAACTCGCGAAATTTGTCGACCCTTTCCAGACGCGCATTGGGTCGACAAATTTCGCGCATTGTGATTGGCCAACGCGTTGCAAACTCTTGGCGGCGCACTCTTGTGAAACGGCCGTATTACTTCAGAATTTAAAATTTGAAAAAAGAATACAGAGTATCTGTGGGTAGTCTTATTTGGAGTTAGGTACGAGGCGATTTTTCAATCAGAGCAGTGGCACAATTCACCAATGCCACGCCCCCTTCTTAATGATTCCGAATATAAATCTTGGCGAAATGGGTCCAACTTAACGCGGTGGACCGGGACGAACCCGCAGTTCTTGGGGCAGATCCAACGATGGTCCAACCAGTTCCATGGTCTAATTGCACGGGTCGAGATAGCAATGGATATCGTGTTGACCAAGTTGTCAAGCAATCAACCCGAGTCTCTTCTTATCAGCAGGATATGTGGGATAACCGGATCCGTGGCAGAAGAAAGCTTTCCTGTCTGTCTCACTTAATATCATTATGCGAGGCTTACCGTTTATCAATATCATTGTGTGAGCATGCCGGATGTATGCTTGTACATCGCCGCAAAAACTTATGTCAAAACCTTTACATGCACTCAACGTTGTTGTCTTCACATAACAACACCCCCACCCCGTGACAGAAAAACCAACTCAAAAGTAACTGTCAAAACGATACCCTGACGCATTAACTTGAAACGACGAAAGAAAAGTCAATTTAAACAGAACTAGCCAACAGGATTTGAAAACGCCCACCGTCTCGACTGATAATGGCGGGTGAAATCATACTGCAAAAATACCAAGTAGAAACGAAAGCGCATCTTCGGGAGTTTCCCCGTATGTCCGTGTTGAAGCAGATGCGAAAACTAAGTAGCATCTCGCTTATTTGACACTTAGAGATCAGGGCACTTTGCCAAGCTGTGGATTTGTTTGTGAGTTATACCCGCTGCTTTTGTACTGTTACGAAAGCGGACTTCGGGGAAAGAAGCAATGAATCGAAATACCAGAAAATTGCGCATTTCTGTCCTTCATAGGAATTTTAAACAGAAATGACACAGAGCAGCCAACGTTTGCACAGGATGAGTGACAAAAAAGGGCAGCTTCTTTACCGCGTTGCTAAGCTCAACTCCGCTCACCGTACCACGGCCTCTCCAGCACATCGCCAACGGCAGTAACGCACCACCGCTTGGCATTCACTCACCAAAAGGTTGCAAGCTTCAATGCGCCATTATTACAAGGAGAAAAGGAAAGATCAAAGCCACTGTCAAAATTCAGCGTGTCACAACAAGTCCTACCAGTACTAAAGTGGCCGAGATCTGTTCCCCTGATTTGCAAACTCACGAGAGTTAACATTTCACGCACCATTTTGAAAAGAGGGGAAACGCTAGTGCTTTCAGTGGTTTTAACCATATATTGAAAAGTTAGACGGCCCCAAGCTTCACTTCATAAACGCACTAGAATTGTTCAGCGGAACTGAATATGCGAAGGTACACAGTTACCGGGACCGAAAACTCGGTAATAAGATAAATTAAGAGCACTGACTGTATTATATTTTTGTCCATATTCTTATCACGGTGCTGTGTAGCCCTTTCATATTTCTGTAGAGTTGTGCGTTTCTTTCCCATCCTCCAGTAATTCCTGCACGACGTGGAGCGCGTGCTCCCCACCAGTTGGATCATTTTGAAGTTAACGTGCGCCGCAGCACGGACCGCCAACAACATCAACAAGGGACCAGCGATGATTCGCTCGCGGTTTGATCTGCCAGGGCTTCCCCGTCAATTATGACATCACACGCTGCGTTGCTAAGGGAATGATGAGCGCGTGTGGGAAACACCCGCTGTGGCTTGCCTGGAAATACAAGGTCATTTCGACTGGGGCCCCCGAAAGGCTGTGTTTACAAACAAACCGCTCCTGGGTAAAAACACCCAGCAGTCTCCGTCAGGACAATATTTATTCGCATGGACAGCCAAAATGTGCAGAACTATATCACTCTCAGTTGGTGTCAGATTTTACATCCGAATGTAAGCCTAACACTCCCGCTATTACTTTTGGAGAGGGTTGTCTTTTCGCGGAGTTCATTTATTAGCTGTGTATTATTTGGCGTTTGTATAGCTGCGTGAGATTTTTCAACACTCGGGTTTCGTGCTGACGGCCAACCCTATACTTGCAGCCACTGGTAGGCGAAAGACACTTGACGCAGAAAGCTCGTTTTATCGAAGAGAACCCGCTTTTTTTTTTCTCTGGGCCCTCAGCTCACGCAATAAATTTGTTGGTCAGGTATGAAACGAGGCGGGAATCGGCAAAACAAAGCCGTGGCATAAGTTGTTGCAAGCCACGCTGGTCTGAGCAGTACAGAACCTTGACTCCCAAGAACACCCTACAAGACTTACGATGTTGGAAAGAAGTCTCCGACAATCCACTGTGGGTGCATAATAGTTTCTGCAACTTCTTCTGTTTTGGTCACAACCGAAATAAGAATGACCGCCAAGTCTTCAGAAACTGGGACCTCAGATCTTATGAGCGTGCGTGCGCGTGAGGGGTCATCCGTGGGTCCAAATTGGGCCTTCGAGTTTTTCAGCCACCAATTTTGTTCACTGAAAAATGAGTTTCCATATCAACTGTGTTTGATCACATACCTCCGTCTCTCCTTCGAGCCATGAACTGCCCTTTAAAAAGACCTTATCACGTGAGTGTTGACATTGCACAATGGAGACACAAAGGTAACAGTGTAACCACGACTGGAACACACTGGAGATCTTCCTTTCGCAACTGAACTGGATCAAGATTATGCAATGCCCTGGCCCCGGTGGTCATATGACGGCGCACATGCTGAGTAAACAGGCAGCACCCCGAGAGATCGAGATCGGGGCCTGGGGTAACAGCCATGGGGTTATCGGCACGAGGCACCGGCGGTGACTTCTCCTCCCCACCGTAAACATTGGACTTCCTCCAACTATCGTTTCCCGGAAAAATCAACAACGAGAACAATCTGGAGGAGGCTAGGGGGCACGGAGTCTTCGAGCGCGTGGGCTCGTTCTCAAGACAATCGCAAATATTATAATCAGCGAATGAAATGATGAATAACCAGTGGGAGTGCCGTTGCTGCATGATTTAAGGTTACTGGGAAGAAGGAGCTCCAGAGGGTACCTCGAACTTTTTTTTCTAATAAAAAAGATGACTCAATATGACTCGTTCTTCCGCTGCCTCAGGCGAAGATTTCACCCATACTAAAAACGCAAGATCGGGTGTAAGAAATTATACTTAAATAAAAACAAAAAGCTTCTCCGATAAATGAAATAATGGAGATGGAAAAAAGATCGATGTGTAAACCTTCAGGTTTCTTAAATATCACATTTTGTTTCGAAAGCGACATATCGCTTCCGGTGCATTATCTTTCGTTGCTTTATCACCACGTACAAGCGTCCAAAATTAAATACCACTCCGAAACGCCCGCGACCTCATTTCGATTTTAATTTGAATCCGGTGGGCGAGCAGACATTCAAATAACCAGATCATGACCAAATTATGATGGGACCTAAAAAATGGCACGAGACTGCTAAGGGCGTGTGACCAGGGTTTTCGTCGCCCCGTCCAAAACAGGTCCCATGGGGGCGTGACGGCTCTCCGGGCTTCATGGCCAAACTGAGTCAACTCGTAATTGTACGGAAAACCACCGACGCGACCGAAGAGGACATCTTTTGGTGGGGGGGGGATTCGGAAACAGCTATACTTTCTTATTTTCAAGGCATACAGGTCCACATCATATTGAAGGGACTCTGCCTTAATCTACTACCGGTAGTCCAGGAATACCCCCCCCCAATCTGTCCAAATCAACCTGTCGTACTTGCACTACTTCGCTGGCTTCGGGATTTGAACACACGGTGTCGTCGTTTTCGCTCACAGAATGTTGAAGTTCCATTTTTTTTGCCAACTACATTTTATATTCACTGCAAAGTGACTATCAAGGAAGACACTAGGAAAGTAATGATGCCAACAGATTTTTGGGGGCGCAAATTTGGCACTGAAAACTGCAGTGCTGTTTTTGCCGCCTCCTTTCCCGCGTCATCAAATTTGTCCTCTATTTATGTTCAAAATTGGTGTTTGCCAAGTTGTCGTCGAGGAGTTGCGCTCGAGCAGTTAATCATGACGTAGATGTTTTAATATTCCTAATATTACTTGTTAGAATTTCCTGACCATACATTTTCCCCCAGAATAACCGACTCATTACTCAATAATGGTGTGACTTCAAAGACGTCGAGGGAAGATCACTTGCCAAATAGGAAACATTACCACATCGGCTAGGCGGGCCCGTTTGTCATTAACGATGCCGTATCCTCATAGAGGAAGGACAGTTAGGTCCAAAAATAGACCGACATCAAGATATGTTTGAAGAAATCAACAGTCGATCCAGACAGAATCCCTACAAGTGGGAACAGGGACATTGGACCGTTGAGACAGCCTGAGATGCCCGGTCAGTAACCAGACGACGGCATTATCGCAACGAAACAACGAGAGAAAAGGGAAAACAAGCAGACGTCTAGACGGACCAACCTTGGGCAACCTAACCCGACAAATTCTTCTGTTGCTCAGCCGATTTTTGCCATTGAAGAAAACTTGACATGACAACTTCACTCAGTTGAAAAAGGTCAAGAGACGTTTATAAAGGTCACATTTTAGAGTTATTTTTAATATCGTTTTTGGGGTATTTACGGGGTTACCGATTTTCCAAAGCCGCGAATTTAATTTTGGGACATTTTACCGAGTCTTATAACTGGAAAAATTTGAAGAACGTTCAGGGCTGAAAGAACACTTCCAACATTTGAAATTTGCAATGAATGAGCGCTTTAGCCTTTTCAAATCTGGACACCTCGTCGTCTCATTAAGTGAGGAAGGACTTCTGCCTTTGAAAAAATCCGTGCGAGGTCAAAACTCCAAAGGGGAGAAAAAAAAGGGAAGGTTTATTTCAGCGCTGGGCAGAAAGTTGGCCAAGGTCACGATGCCAATTTGAGAAAGCCTCTAGTCTGCCATTAATTATCGGGACTTCACACCCCTTGAAAGTTGCAAGTATTATCTAGCTGGGTACCGGGAAAAAGTTACTCCAAAAACAATACCGGTGGTCAGTTGAACGTGAAATGAATAACAGGAGTGGCCACGAGACTCGTCAAATTTATTCAGGGTTTTCTCCTCTGCTGTGGTTGCCAAGAAAGCCTTACCAGTGGAACGCTTCACCAGAAGTGAAGAAAAAAAGTGGTTTTTCCTCTGCTGTGGTTGCCAAGAAAGCCTTACCAGTGGAACGCTTCACCAGATGTAAAGAAAAAAAGGGGTTGGTTTTGACCGAGTTTGGTTTTTTCCTCTGCTGTGGTTGCCAAGAAAGCCTTACCAGTGGAACGCTTCACCAGAAGTAAAGAAAAAAGGGGTTGGTTTTGACCGAGTTTGGTTTTTCCTCTGCTGTGGTTGCCAAGAAAGCCTTACCAGTGGAACGCTTCACCAGAAGTAAAGAAAAAAAGTGGTTTTTCCTCTGCTGTGGTTGCCAAGAAAGCCTTACCAGTGGAACGCTTCACCAGAAGTAAAGAAAAAAAGTGGTTGGTTCTGACAGTATAGCGCCTTGTGCTTTACATTATGACACAATACGAAATGAACTTTAAGGGTATGCCGTTTTAGCGAAACGGCTCTTCAAAGTGTCGAAGGAAACCGTCCAAATACTTCAAGTTTAGAAGGGAAGCTAAGATCTTGGGTCCACTGAAAATTTGCTAAATGTTACGATATGCGTCTAATAGGTAAAAAGGTTTGAAGTTAAAATTTCAACATGTTTGATGAAAACATTCCAGAAAGTTTATCTAGAAACGTTTTCGTCGGTGTCTTGTGCCTTCCTGAAAGACGACTCGCATTCTAAGTGAAGCAATTAAGTGACATTTATGGAATATAATCCATCTACTATCCTTAAGTATTTCAAAGACGATCTAGATTCAAGAACACATCATTACTTTGCCCGAGGGTGAACATGGTGAAGACTGCGCTGGTTTGGCAATGACAAGAGTATAGCCATGACCGAATTACTTGGCTGCGTCTTAAAATTACACACGACTCAATGGGTCGTGGCTGCAGCCACTTCCCACTTCAAATCCGTAGCCGAGTAATTCGACACGAACTTAGGAGATCACGGAAAACAGGACGCCATTGTTTCGACGAGAGCGTGCGACTTCAAGTCCCACTCATAATTAGAGGCAGTTGCCACGACCAATTATGTGGGAGGGGCGTCATCATTAGCGACACCATCCCGCTGGCTTTTTCTCCGAAAGAAGTGATGGTCACAGCCCGAGCCAGTCGGCTGAGAAATGGTACGAAGAAATTGATGACACAGCACCGTATACAGTCATTAAGATTGATGGCCAAGAGGCGTTTTGACGGACTTGATTAAATACATATCTCTTGTGAAATACAGGTCGTCAAAATTATAAACCTCAGGGTGCAAATCACTATTCGTTTTAAAACAAAAATTGCTGATATATCTTTTCGAACAATTCCAACCTTCGTATAAAAATACCTCAAATTGCAAAGTTACAAATAATTTACAGAATAATTTGATAAAATCACATGCAGTTAAAACAACTGGTATATGTGAAAATAACTCAAACTATTTTCGGTTTTAGAATGTATCATTCAAAATGAAATTGTAGATCGATATCTTGTCGAGGAAAACCACCACAATGTCTTTCACAAAATGCAGCGAAATTCATGATTAGCTTTTCCTCTAAAAACTTGGTGCGAGTCTGAGAAAGTTAGTACCTTCTACAACTGGCATCGTGCCAGATTCAGTGTGCCAGGATGGATGTGGGGATTCCTCGTCGATCCCGATCCCCCAAGGCCGTTCAACACAAGTCGACTTGAAAGAAGGCTAGCTAAGAGATTTACTCAACGGCGGTAGTGATGATTTACCGGCACGGCTCTCTTGAAAGTAAACCGCCAATTGTTCGCTCGTCAACGGCGAAACAATACGACAACAACAGGGGCTCTGTGCCACGAACAAAAGACCACAATTGACCTTTTGTGTCGAAGCCGGAACGTCTTAGCTACGGTGAAATAACGGGAGACAATCTGGGCCTATGTTTGCTTGTATTCACGGCTCACGCAGACCTCTATATTTTGTGGAAAGATTTTGTTGGCCAAACTGATCAAGGGTTTAACAAGAGGACTGAAAGAGCCGCGATTGAAGAGGGGAAAGTGGGCATGTTTTCTCCGGGGGACAAAACGTTTTGTGTTGGTAGAAGAAGGTCGTTTGGGTTTCTCTTCTAGGAAGCAGGCCGGACAACGACTTCCCATAATGACGATAGGATAAGTCATGGAACTTTGAAGAAACTTGGTTCGGGACCGTAATTTTTTTTTTGGGGGGGGGGCGATTCAGCGTGGTTGCAACTGCGTCAAATTGTCTTTTTCTCGAGGAGGGTGACGCTCTTATCTTCTCTTATCTTTTCGCAAATTGCGAAATTCATAAAAATGATGGCGGATACCGGATCGCTTTAAAATAAACAAAACGTTCTTGGTAGTGCTGGGGTTATCATCCCGATGCAGTGTAACCTATCGGAGCACGTGCCGCTCCAGTATATCCGGCGATTAACAGTTGGCTTCCTGTCCAACTCGAGATTGCATCACGTTAACAAGAGTCCAACATCTTTCGATTTCAACGTGGCTACATCTTCCCTAATAAAATTTGCAGACTAAAAAAAAGAGACCGTTAAAAAAGTCTGTCAGTTCCAGTGTCATAAATTTTCAAAATACAAGATTACGACTCAGCTGCGCTAAAAGAACATTGTAAATCAAATTGCATGAAAGGAGGCGATATAGATTATCTAGAACTATACTTAGGATCTTTGTGTCGACTTTTTAGTTTTACCACTCAATTTTAGGGATGTGCGATGGAACCGAGAATGGGCTTGCCAACTAGGCACATGGATAACGCAGAGCGTTTAGAATTGAACGACACTCTACAATATTTTCGAAGTAAATCTTCTGGTCATCCTTGACCCATCTCAAAAGGATGGTCATTTAAGGCATAGTTACTTCGAATGAGATGCTCAATCTGACAGTCTGAATGACACTGAAAATGGTGGGGGGGGGGCTTGTGGAGTGAGGCAACTCGAGGTTCCGGGGTGGGAGCGTACTTTCAAGCACACGTTCTTGCGAGCAGAAATAAAACCTTTGATTTATCGTTCCGGGGTTTCAGGTTGGCATAGTGAAACCCACAGACAATACAGCGGATACGAGGAAATAATGCTGTAAATCACGACGCAGACTTAACAGATCGGTGAAAAATCGTCCAGGGAGCGATTTCAGATTAAGATATTTAAAGAGTGTTGGTTTGGTGCCCAAGAACTGGGCCCTATCACGCTACAGTTACGACGTTGTTTCCCTGGGCATGAAATCCGCAGGTGAATGGAAGTGGCAAAGAACAATAGTAATCGCTGTGTTTGGATGACGTTACTGCATGTTTATGCTGCAGTAAGCCCAGAGGAAAAATAACCGTGAAATGATTATGATTGATAGCTCCCCGGTCCAGGGGTCTGGGAACGCTTGGGAACTAGACAGGGTCAAAGTACGGCGTGCCAAGAAAGTACAAAACATTAAGTTCGCTCAATTGAAAATGAGAAAACACTGGGGAAAGTCGGCGTATAACCAGTGGTGACGTTCGTCTCTCTTCTCAGAATTAGCCGAATTGTAAAGCCGGGAATTATCTTAAACAAAATAAACCATGTCTTCGAACGTGGAGTCTGACATTGACATTGATTTGTGAATTGTTTGGATGACAAAGTCCCGGGGTTAACCATGGCTCTGACGAGTTGGTGATTCACAGAATCATGAATGTAGAAAAACATTGTGCTGTAGTTCACTGAAAATTTTAATCGCGTTGCGAGATACAAACACAGGCAACGTCAGAGACGCGAAGATCTAACGGCTGAACAAGATCCGGCCCTACTGAGATCATAGGCTGGCTTCATGGAGAAATCCGTCCCAAGCGGGAATATTGCCGCTTAATGGTTTACATGTCTATCAACTTTGACAGAAGCCACTAACTGTGAATAACCAATGGTGGCAGGATTATTTTTAGCATGAAGAAAAAATATTTGGATACAAAGGCGTTGTTTTATGTGGGTAGGATCCAACATCCCGCAAATGGAAGATCTGTTAAGTATTTCTCGGAGTTTTCTGAAAATTGTGAACACAGGTATCAGGAATTCAAAGAATTAATGCCTTGCACTACGAGGCACTCCATTAACTTTATCGCCATGTAATTTCCCTAAATTTTTCCCTTTTCCTTTTTTGAGGCAACTAGCGCATCCCTCCAACAGGGTGCTGGGTCCAAAACTTCTTTTTTAAGAATAGCTTTATTTTTCTTGGAACTTCCCACACTGAAGCGATGAACGAACGATGTAAGAATTTTGATTTCAGAATGCATACTTGGCAACTATTGCATTCTCGAATTTCGAAAAAGAGAGTCACGTGGTCCATAGAAGGGCAAAATGTACCACGCGTAAGTAGCAGTGATGTAGTCGAGTACTATTTGAGAACCAGGTTCTATACCAAATATTTAACTAGTTAGGAGGGAAAAAAGCTGAAGTACATCGGCATTTGATGGTACATGCATAAAGGTAAGATTACAAAGCAACATAATGACTTCAGACTGACTTCAAACCATCACTGTTTGATTAAGATTAACTTTTTAAGACAAAAGTACTCGGAAAGTACTTGGCCGAGTACTTTCTAAGTACTTTTCTCCTTAAAACTTAAATTTTACACAACTCGGAATGTCTGAAGTCTGACATTTATTTTGTAATCTTACCTTTGCACATTTACCATCAAATGCCTGTGCACTCTGGCTTTATTCCCTCTTACCCAGTTCAGTATTTTGCGGAGAACGTTGGTACTCGGAAAGTACTCGACTACAACACTGGTAAGTAGCCAGCAACATGAAACCATCTGTTGTGATCACACCACGTGCATTTACACGAGGTATACAGAAAGTGAACAGGAAAAATGAAAAACAAGGCTTCGGTAACACATGGTCAACAGGGTAACCACAACTCCACGTAAGTTGGACTCTACGCTGGTACCACCTCTGTGCTGGTACCACGCTTGTAAACACTGTACCGGTGCTGCGCAGGTCACGGGGTTCACGGTTCACGAGTTACAGCACGGTTACAGCGTCTCCTGGGAATAAGGCCTTGCCCTTTGAGTCGTGCCGCTCGCCCTCGTGAACAAGAAGGTGAAGCACACCCAACCTCTCTGCGGAACAGACAGGTGGGGCGGCGGGGGGGGGGACATTAAAGGGTCATGTGCTTTCACTGTGCCACCATTACACAGGCTTACCATCGCATAATTTCCGTTCGGATGGGCGGGATAAAAGAAGGGATATATCTTAGCTCTAGGATGTGTTAATGAATATGATGGGGGTGTTTCAAATATCAGTCTTTCTCACGCTGGAATGGGACTTGAGGGTTGTGAATAAAAGGAGGGGTCGGTTTGATGTTGAGAAGTGGGGAAAAGTGGCGTAAAGAGGCCGGTATCGGTCGTGTTCCTGGGCTCCGCGCAGGGCTTTGAACCACTAGACTACAGACAAAACCACTAGGCTACAGACTAAATAGAAGAAATTTCGACCAATTGTGGAATTTAGATAGCCTTAACCCTAACCCTCCTCAATCCTTCACCTGTTGGAGGACTGAGGAGTGTTAGGGTTAAATGCTCGAGGTTTTTAAGAGGATTCTGGATTACAAGAACTCTGTTTTATATGATTCTTGTGGTCCCAATCTCTTAAATTCTCAATTTGTCTTATAACAAGTTCCTAGTTATAAAAGCAACTCTTCTTTCACAACAAGAGTTGACTGTAAGTTGATCTCGATAGGCAATGGCTGCATCGGTGGAACTAATCGGCCGAAAACCAGGATAAAAGTGCTCCGAATATTCAAGTTAGCCTTAAAAAAAAGGAAAGGTTTCAAACCGATGAAAAATACATATACATTTGTCAGCATTTATCGTTTGCTCTTGTGGGTAATTTGGAGGAAGGGCTCCCAATTATTGAGTCATTGACTCGCCGTGCCATGACCCCATAGCGCAGGGATTACACATCACGTCCCTGGTCCACGGCCGTCTTTCTTCAATCGGCGAGGCTTTGCACCGGTACAATCGCCAAGTGGCCCCCTCCGGCTCCTAACAACACGCCTTTCTTGAGAGTTTGTTTTGGTTTTTGTTACCAGTTCTAGCTCAAGACGACCAGCCCCCCTTTTTTTTATTGAATCACTAACATGCCCGTTGAATTATCTTCAGTGTATGCTCTCTGTGACGAGAAAGTGTGGACTTATTTTTCAATTGAAGAAATTTAATTGATTAAGAGTAAACTTCACCTTCCTTAAGGAGCTAAGTTTTAAAAACCCTTTCAGTAAAGAACAGGACTTGGAACCTGTTATTCGTGGCCGATTAATGTCAAAAAGACAGCCCAAAAAGGGCATGCCCAGACAAGTACATGTAGGTGTAACACATCAGGCATTAGATGGGCCAGGGGGCGCAACCAATTGTGCAATCACCATAATTGGTGCTTGATTAAAAGGCGTTAAGCCGATCAATGCGGTGCCTTGCATTGGATCAATGGAATGGGAACCTGAGCGGCATGCGATTGTACACTCCTCCGCCGGAAGTTGTGACTGCCGGCCCCCACGGCAGCGGCATCGCGGCCCGGTAAACTCATGATCTTTTAAAATATGCGGGTAAAGAGAGAGAGAGAGAGAAAAAGAAGGGAGGTAGGGCCTGATGACAAGGCCTGAACTCGCCACGGGTGGTCTAACCTGACACAAGCCGCGCGACACAATCACCGGTTTACCGGTCTACGACCCAGCCACAGAAATGAATAGAGGATTCCCCCCCTCCCCTTTTATAAAAGTTAATCCCACAATACGGGAATGTAATAGACCGTAAAGACCCGCTTGAAATTAGGGTGGTCTTGTCCGTTAAAAAAAAGGCAGGCTCATGGATGATCTCAACTGGGCTGGACTACTGGTTGAGGGGAAAATTGAAGTGTCGACAGTTGTAATTTCCACCGCATGGGAATGAGAAAGTGGGCGATTGTTACACGGCTCGGCGCGCTGCGGCGAGGGGCGACGAGGCGCGGGATGGTCCACATTTTCAAGCCAGGGTGAGATCTGGGTCATTTCACTTTGCTGAGGTTGGACAGCAAACCACGGGGAAAGCACGGACCGGTTGTCGCGCTGTAATTGCAAGAATTCCAGGCCGAGATGTACAGACAAGCTTCCGTGTTATGGGGCTCAACCGCAAGCTGCAAATTCATAGACTATATTCAAATATTTCTCGAATAAAAACCAGCGGGTCGTGGAAAAAAAATGAAGGTCCTGTTCTTGTCAAATCTTTGATCTTCGTCTGTCACAAAGGTTTCCATTATGGAACTTCTATTCATTCTTGGGTCAAAGATCACGGCTGCCTTTAATTGAACATGACCTCTGCAAAGTGCCAGCTAGCACCTTATTCGCGGGGAAACCATATTTTACATTGTTCCCTATCATATTCAATGTAATCTGTTAAATGGGATGGTGCCAGACTACTTTGAGTTCCAGAACCCACTTTCTGATTTTTTAAAATGTGGCCTTAACACAAACTTCAAATTATTCTAAACAAACAATGGGGTGAATTTGTATTGAACTTTAATTCCGTTGTATATTTACTCTCAGGTTCCCACAAAACGAAACATTTTACTTCACTTTCAATTCAAGATTGCCAACATGAGCACACGCAGCCTATTATAATCGCGCAAAGGGGCGAAACACTAAGTAAAATCTTTTTGACGATCGCTAATAATGGATAAATCTGACCGCTGAATATCGTAACAAAAAGAACTGCAAACCTGGGTTAATTCGCACCCTGCCTATTCAATATTAGGCAATCCCTCTTCCAAATCATTTTGGCTAAAGGAGTAATTATAAGACGCCTCTGTAAAGCCATTACAGCTCCGCCCCCAAACACCCATCCATCAAACATATACAGAATCCCACGCACATTGAGCAAAACAAAGACAGGTCGAATTGGGATATTTGTCGAAATTACCTTTGAAAGTATATGCATGTACTGCAAAGTGGAGGGACTGTTGAGCGAAAACAATTTGAAGAGAATGACAAGATGCAACAAAATATAGGAAAAGGACACCCTGTGGCCATTTTGGTTGGGAAAGAACATGTCAACGTCTGATGACGTCAACCCGGATTGCATCACTCCGCCGTTTTAAACACTAACCTTGCATTGTTTATACGAGTTGAGTCTGTTCGCCTTTATTCGCAACATCCGGCGCTAATTTATTTAGCAATTAAGGACAGGAAGATGGCGGTTGTGTTAGTGTATTCTTGCCAATGTCAACTGTGTTGTTTGTTCCGTCTTTATATGACGCTTGCAACATCGTGCTTATTTTAGACCATACTACTAGAGGCTCTCTCCCCCGTAAAAAGGTCAAAAATTCGCCAGAATCTTTTTTTACTTAGCTCAGTGATATCATAAAATGTATCAAATCCCAGTTATGTTATGGTAAGTCTGCGTTTAGAAGATAACAAAAGGATGTCTGGTGTTGTTTTAAAATATGTAATTTGATACCTAATGTTTGGATGGCATTGTGGATAATCACTAAATTCACTGAACAAACTCGACCTGCTGCTCGTACCCCACTGATCATACAGAAAGTCAGTGATACGGTTGGGGGTTACACATGGAGAGTACACAAAGAACACGTCTATTATTAACACTAACGGGCCTCTCCATTATTTAAAGCTATTTGAAGAATGCAACTATAAGTAGCCAGTCCTATTTTGACAACAATGATGTGAATCGTTTCCTGGTTTTGCGGTATGTCAAATTTGGATAGACCCCGACTTGATCTTACCATCTTACATTTTACAAGTCTCGATAAAGTATAAGTCCCTGAGTATTAATGATACGGGACCGCAGTGTAAACAGACGAGGAAACTGGCCTCAGAACCTGCATCCCTTGGGGGGATGGATTGACGATAGAGCTGTCATTTCACGCACCGGAATTGCTGCGGATTTTCAGCACCCAACGGACCGCGATAAGATTTCCCCCCCTTCCGGTCTTGATAGTGGGGTTACCACCGCGCCCTGGCCCGTCGCACGAGGCACGAGCTCACTCGGTGGTGGTGGCCGCGGTTGGAGCTCGGCCTTCGGCCGGTCAGATGCTGTGTGTCCCGTTCCACCCCGGTCCAACGCACCAAAGATACACCTTTGACACACCTCAGACGAAATCCTGTTTTTATTTTCCAATGCCGCGGCCAACGGATAGCATTGAAGGAAGAAAAACCAAGGTGGGCGCACCACGCACCTCAACAACACTTCTCTATATCCACGGTATTTATACAATGGCCAATTTATCAATGAATGTATTGGCATTTGGATTGTTATTGTTATGAGTTGTGACTATAAAGCGGGCATGAATGGGAAATTCCAATCTAACCGCAGAATTTGTGGTTTGGGATGGGGATGCACGTCAGGGTTAAAGGGAATTAATAACCATTTTCCTACCGTTTGGTTCCCCATGGACCTCTGCTTTAATGATATGCACACAGCCCCCTAGGTATCTCATTATTTTTGTTACACTTGAGGGCGAAAAACTTGAGCAAAATTTGTTTGTTACACTGATGATGCGGAACGTAAAATATTGGGTCCGTCTTCTCACCGACTCGGCCAGCTGAGCCCGAAAATCTCGGCGGTCGAGTCAAAATGCCCCCCCCCCCGCACGAGGATCCTGCGGCATTTTGTCCTCAACTGCTTTTTTGCAAAGCATCAATGAGAAGTTAGTGAGCCATCTACGCCCATATTGAGTGATAACAATCTATTCTCTATGAACACACAAATCCTTCGTCATCTTCAAACATGGCATAATAAAAGTCCTCAAGCACTTCCCCATTGTGATAAGTTATGAGTGCTTGGTACATGTAAAACAATGGTTTATTGGACTGGTCTCCCTTGGCCCTTTACTAAATTGCCAATTCGTCGATGACTGGAACATCAGGACGCAACTCGGACATGAAGTCCTCATCTGTCTTTCCTCGAGAAGCTTGGTAGTCCCGACAACTCCATGGTGACAGTGACGTCACAGCTACAAGCCCTACATTGTTCCCGAGTCAGTGTCCCGACATCGATTATCATTTGGGTTTAATTAGGGAAGAGCAACAAAAGAAAAATAATCCCTTCTTTTTCTCCCCGCCGTTCTCCGACCCCTGTCACGAGCCAGAATGCAGAGTCAACAGATTTTGGATGATGGATGGATTTGTGCTGGGGTTAGGTGACCAGACTTGAAAGGCCCCGCGCCGCGGCGTGAACTGGCAGCCCGGACAAAGCGCCTCTTTTGTCTCGTCGGTATAAGCTCTCAAAGGGAGCGCGCACCGCGCGCTTGGACCCGCCGGGCCACTGGTACACTGGTCACGGCGGGCATTGCTTAACAACGCCGCTGTTTCGGCAAACGCGCTGGACAAGTTTATAGTTACTGATGACTTCATTGCGTAATAACACTCCACGGAGAGAGAACAAGAAAAGCTGACTATAATGTAATCAACAGAGGGTGATTAATGACACTTGAAAAAAGTGGGGATTCGGCTGCCGATCAGAGAGGTGACGCCGAAAGGTGAAGGAAGAGTGCATTGGATGAAGTGCGCAGAGTACTCGGCGGGGAAACCTTCGTCTTAACTCGGCGGCCCCCTTTGGCGGCAAGGTCGTCTCTTGTGGGAAGACGCGCCCCTCCGTCCGGGCCAAGTCATTAGTTAAACTATACAGCGGTCGAAGCTGTATTCGTGTCATTGATGGGGGTGGGAACGGCGGGTACTGTCGAGCGCCGAAAGCTACAGATAAGTCTGTGTGTTTAGCACGGGGTGCGCCGTGCGCTGTTCCTTCTATACAAAGCCGCCTTTTCCTCGCAAAACTGGAATAAAACACTATCTGCCCACGGGCACCTCCGACAGTTTGTCATTAACCACCACCAGATGTTCCCACTTTTAGCCCCTCCCTCCGTCGACTTTTGTCGTGAGAATCTAAGAAAATCTCGAAGTCTCCCCAAACCAATACCACGCTTTGACTCGCACGGCATACGAGCACAACTTGACGAAATATATTGTGTCCGGAATCCGGATGGAATTTCGGTCCGTTCGCACTCGAGTAAATTTCCAGTGAAATTATTCACCTCTTTTTCCCTGTGCCTTGTATGCCAAGCCATTTCCCACCCACTCTTCAAGCTATACTGAGGTAGGTATGTCGTCTCCCATCCCCGCACCCCCCCCCCCTTGCGTGGACCCGTAGCAGAGCCTCGCTGCAAGAACGGCACCCGTGAGACTTTGCATTGAAAAAGACTTCACGCGGTGGCATTGCGGGACACCCGTGTTTAAACTGTTGCTTCCGATTCGGATCGTGCCCCTACCCCCCCCCATCATTGTCAAATGCCGTCGCTGGGGGATTGATCGAATTCCGCGGTAGATTACACAGTTTGCGCTGTCTCCAGAATCGATATTTCCTTTCCTCTGTTTTTTTCCTTCCTTCCTTCAAATGCCGCATTTAAAAAAAAAAAGAACTGCTTGTTTGACAAAGTCGATGTAGTTTACGGTAGTTCTTGCCGGACCATTGTGATGTCGAGTGTAAACTTTCGTTTCGCGGGCCGAGTACCTAAACCACTCCTTACCGGCACGCCTTCCGCTGTCGCCCCCGGCGAGAAATCCAACACTCCCGCTAAGGTAATCCCCGTAGCCGGCTGGCGCCGGTCTCTTTTTCAGCCCAATCGGGTAAATCAACAGTGAACTTAAAAAGCAAAGTTCATTTGCAACAAAAAAAGAGTCTTTTTGATTTGGTCCTACATGACAACATACAGCACGCATCGCGGAGTTCCAACTTTAGGCCTGAATTCAAGTGCATCATGGTTAATTGTCGAATGTGACTAGATGACCAAAACTTAGCGGGATTTCCAACACCTTTCAAAAGTGACTGTAAAGGATGACAGCTAAACCTCAACAATTTCTCCACCGTAACTTTCACATTTGATTTAGATCCGATGGACGGAACAAGGTGAAAGATATCCCTCGATGAAAATGATTTCCCTTACCTCAGCGGTTCTCAAATGCTTGCATGTCGGTTCCTCCATGCATAAAACATAATTCTACACGTCCTTGAAATCTTTCGGGGAAGAGACATTTTTAACACTACCCTAAAAGTCTTTCATTTCCTAAACTTTCTCTTCGCACCCCAAAGACTTCAAAAAGCAACAGGTCGTGATAGACTAGGCCCCCGCGTTCGCCGCTCTGTTTTAACACAAGATCAACTAACTCTGTGATTTCAATGAAAACGTCAACTCACATAATAAGCAATTCTTAAACTGGAAAAAAAAATAAACGATATTTGCACACTGTGAGGGGTTAGCACTCGGGGAATTTTTCTATGGATTCACTTTTGCTTTTTGGCGAACAAATTTTATTTTTGTTATTCTTTATAACATGTACATCGATCATAATCCCACCGTGCGCTGTTAACTGCATTCCGATAGCCATCTTTAAAAGGCTGCGAAACTGTGAGAGGTCAGCACTCGGGGAATTTTCTATGGATTCACTTTTGCTTTTTGGCGAACAAATTTTATTTTTGTTATTCTTTATAACATGTACATCGATCATAATCCCGCCGCGCGCTGTTAACTGCATTCCGATAGCCAGCTTTAAAAGGCTGCGAAACAGGACTTCGTCGAAGCTCTGCAGTCTGTAAACTTCTCCTCTTGTATGTTCCCCGGCTTGTTTAACCCTAACAGTCCTCAGTCCTCCAACAGGTGAACGATTGAGGAGTGTTAGGGTTAATGATAATCTGTTTGGGAGAAACCTGTTATAAACAAAATGCACATTAAGATCTGTTGCCGTATATAGCTTTTGTAAATCACTCATTCCTTGAACTATACTGTATTACAATCATTGCTGAGTACCTGTTGAAAAGCTGGCAGCAAAACAATGAAACAAACCATGCACCAGGTGGAAAACGAAAGCACCGAGTTTCCTGCTCCAACACCCGAGGAACATGTTATATTCATCGGGAATAACTCTGAGTACATGTGCATGCACACCGAAGATATGTGCAGTTTTGTGATCAAAAAGCTCAGGTGTTCGAAACAAAAAGTCCGTCGGCTCGTCTATTCAAAGAATACAGGTGGACCGGGGATTAACCAGCCAATTAAAACCCAGAGGTTAATCACGTCAAACAAAAGCCGATGGTTTCATAAACGACACCTGCCGGAGCAGGGCACGTTAGGAAAAAAGTAACTATCCTCGTGACTGAAACGCTGAATGGAATTCCAGAGAAAACAAAATAAGGAAAAATACGTGAAGTATCGCACTCCCGTCACATCTCGTGACAGGTACATTATTCTCCCCGTGATAAAAATGTTCAGCGGCTAGGAAGTCATCTTCTTTTAACTGGCATGAAGCCAGAATGGCTGTTAATGGGCACCTTAACTGGAATTCTACCGTTGGTCGCAGCGGTTGAAGTAATATGCACAGACTGAAAGAGAGAGACGTTTTTCCAGGCCGAGAAAGAACTTGACTCTGACAGGAGGGGAACGCAAGGACTGGACTACCGACCTGAGTGTGGTCAGGGCTGTGTATAGCTCAAATGTGGTCAGGCTGTTCGAGCCCAGCGATGGGACATGACTTGTGACCTTGGATAAGTCCATTCACCTTTGCCTCTCTCCATGAGGAGTGATGCAGTTTAGGTTTGAACAGAAACAGTTGCACTTTGCGTTACCTTCCCCAAAGAGCTGAGATGGTTTCAGGAATGTTCTCAGCCCAGCAAGCAGGGGTAATAATGATACATAGCCCACTTAACACCAATCCTGGTGGACATGTGTGTGTTATAAATACCTATAATTAGAAATACTACATCAGTCCTCTGCTGTTTAACAAGACCATGTCACTCTGTGCCCTTTCTCTGTGCTCTGACATTGAAGCATGGAGCCCTAGTGGTAACAGCATGGCCACTATGCATGACAGCTACCAAATATGGACGGCGGGTAAAATACGAATCGCTCGGTCCCTCAGGTATGGAAGCTGTTTGCATCCGTTTACAAAGTTTGAGCAGTTTCCTGTCCCTTTCTGAAAAACAGGGATGTGGCGTTCGGTTACCTTTTTTCTGGCCAGTGTTGGGCCCGATGTCCGGAGTTGCTAAGGAAATGAAACTGGTAGGCGACTTCCGCCGGCCTTCTGTTGCGTTGGGTATATGACACCAGCGTGGCCGGCAGCGCAAAGTGAAAGTGCGCGCTAAGGGTGCCAGATCCGTGTAGGGAAGTTATCATTGTACCTACAGACTACAGGAAGGAGCCCGCGAGTCGGACATCCGACTGCCATGCACTTTGCGAGGGTATCCGGCCGCACGACCGTGACATAACAAATAGAGAATGGGTAGCAAGGAGTTTGGTTTCTAAGCAGTGTATTAACCAGTTCTCAGTTAACAGATCCCCGGAACTTAGCATTCCAAACATCCCAAACAACAACAAACAAACAAACAAACAAACAAAACAACAATAACAACATCATTTGAGTGGCAATCATCGGGAAGCAAGCTGATTAAATGATAACACAAACAGAAATGTGCTTATTTTTATAGACAGTTCAAGATTTGTTAAGACCTAGTTACTTTTGGCAGTCTTATCACGGCGGCTTCTCCTTGCTATACGCGAATAATAACACCATGGAGGTATACGAAGCCTGATGACTCAAAATTCTTTCACAACTAGAATTCACTTCTTTTATAGAGTGACCTTTTAAATTGTCAAAGGACGGCATTCCACACTTTCGCCTACTGACAAGAGCGATAAAAAAATATTACTAAATACATCAATTGTGACGTCTGGTGATGGTGTCATACTCAGGATTTTCTCGTGTCTGTTAGCGGGGTGTGAGACAAAAACATCCACTACTTTGATCGATACTTTAGGAGATAAAGTTTGAAGAAACGAACTGCACTGGACCAACAGTGGGCAAAAACTCCAATTCATTGAGAAAATTTTGCATTCAAAACCTATGAAATGTAATTGGCTAGCGGCTAAAGGGGTGCTGGTACTTGAGAAAAGATGTTGTACAAAAGAACACAATGTATATAAACTACTTCCAATCTCCACAAGTACACTGTTTCAGTACACTGTGGAAGAATATTTTCCATTACTTTCCAGGCCAGGGATGACACACATGTAGTTGGATTACTCTATCGATTGTGAGCTGGGTTGGCGCCAGCGAATGTACAAAGCGCTATCACGAAGAAGAAATCAACCACCTGGTAAACTATGCCCCGTTTGAACTTCAACGGCAGTAACACAGGAAAGAAAAAATCCTGGAAATTTACTGGGTCTGAAAAAAAAACAAAGTTGTACAGTTTGAGCCCCAAGGCCTTTCCCCCCCCCCAAAAAAAGAGAGGATATCCACTTGCTTGCATTGTCTGCTATGACTGGGCAAAAAAGGACGGGTATCGATTTTATGAAGTCACCGAACGAATATTCCCTCTTTCTTGGCTTCAAAAAGTTTTTCAAAGTTTCCGGATTTTCAAATTTCACCTTTTATCGCCCCTGAAATTCCTTACACATAAGATAATGCCGGCATGGTGGGAGGATCGCTATCGTTTCGTTCTCCCCCCCCCAAAAAAAATTCAAATATCATCGCCCGTTGTGCGTAACCGCTCACTTTCAGACCACACACTGAATGCGTCGGATCGTCGCTACAACGTCGACAGCCGAAAAAACCCGATCGACAAAATATGCTTCGATTCCCCCAAAAGACCCAGACAAAAAAAGAGTCTGTCTCTTCTAACACACGTGATGAATTTGTCGCACACGCTAATGAGCTGAGAACATAAAATGCATTTGGCAGATGATTTATTTTCGACCTCAGTCCAACAGCGGACAATGCACTGATTATACACAGACCAAACACTTTTCAGCGCCCGTGTCGTATACCCAGCAAGAAATGAGACCGAGGGGTACCCCCCCAACATGTCCCATCCCTATACACATTCCAGACTATTGTTACTTAACACATCCCCCCAAGATGTCTGAAAGGAATTACCCAGATTCCTGCGAGACAATGACCAACACAAAGTCTCATACCTTGCTATATATGCCGTGTCGAGGGTTGGAGACTCAGTGGGACCGCATTTCACCCATCTCAAAATTGGGAACTTAACTTCACTTTACCTGCACCCAAATGATAATCAAGAACACATGTAACAGTATCCTGAAGGTTTATAAGCACACTAAAGCTCAAGAATCTCTTATTGAACGCGAGGTTCAAAAAATTACTTAAAGACATTTAAGAAAAAAAAATTGTCAGATAATATAATCAAGGCAAAGAGTGCACCCACAAAACGAAGGTCTTCGTTTTAATTCTGGAGAAGGGCTTCCGTGGCCCTGCCACATATACCCTTGTCGAATTTCTATTGTTTCTTTGGGGTAGAACTACACATTAGAAGACGTTACAAGCTGCCTGCAGGATATCCGCACTGACGGAAAAAGTAACTTTTGTAATGATGTAAGTGTGGAATTTGTAAATTTAAGGGATTTTTATGACCAAGCTAACTCGGGCCCCTGTTTCCTTGAAAACATCCACACGTTCGCCCAACAACAAAAAGTCAGTTGCGTGATTGACACTGAAGAATACGATAATATGGAACTTTCCTGGACATGTTCTAGAACGGAGCATCTGAATAAGGAAGAAAATGTTGCGTTCCAGTGTTCCTGCGGTTTACATGTTTACAGGAGTGGAACGGAAACTTGTCTTGGGAAAACTTCACACTGACTCACAACCGCGAAAATGATGAGGTTAACATGAGTCCCCAGGTCGTTTTCGGTATTTCCAACACGAATGCGTGAGGTGTACGAGGTGTGAGGAATTAAATGGGGAAAAACGGCGTGGGAGCAAGCCTTGTCTTATTCTCACCACTATCTAAAAATGGTCCTCTTGCGAAATGGGGTCCTGTGCGACTCGAAAGTTTACATTCCACCTCCACTGGGATATTCGAAAAATGTCAAGCAATGTGACTGCGGTTTTCAAAGCTATTCTTCTACTCACAGAAGAGTTCAATTTTATGTGCTGCAGTACCCACTTAGATGTAACTTCGCTTTCAATTCAATATGGCCGACTTGTCAATGAGGCCAATGGGCTGTGATTTGAACACATGCAGCATGAACAATGCTGCGGCTGCCGCTACTTCAGGGCCGTGTATAATTCCAACCCGCAGCAAAGTAATTCGGACGCAGCCATAGGCTCCTGGGTTGACCGATCTGGGACTGGTTTGGCTCGAGACAGAGGTTTCAGGGCCAAGGTCGAAACCTGATGTTTCTCGAAACCAAACCAGTGCGCCGAGAATTGGCCGAGTCTTGTAACCACAACTGAGACCGACACCAAGACGGTGAAACCGAGGCCCGAAGTTCCCAAACCGAGACCACTACCCCGACCTATAAACTTCCGCGTCCTCAGAACGACAGCTCATATACGGCCTGCAACCCATGCCCAAGTTTGGCCAACAACGGCCCCTCAGTTTGAATTTAAAAAAATGATAATGACGCAGATCGTTTGTGTACAGTTTAAAAAATCTTTTATGAGTGCAAACTGACTGGAATATGTTTCTTACTGGTTTGATGAACACCGAAGCCATGTTCGGTGCCATTAAATTCCGACAAATACAAGTAAAATCGACAGTCGAGAGGACACGGTTTGAGAGCTAGAGCCATTCTGTTGTCAGGAAGAATATTTTCCCATTGAAAGCTGGTTCAAACTTCAGGCAAATGCAAAATCGTAGCCAATTTCCCCAAACATTTGCTGCGGAATTCCTTGGAGCTGAAATGTGTTTAATTTCTGCGAGTATGCAGCGCGATCAGTTTGATTGACGTAACCAATTCGCATTCATCTTTGAAGTATAAATTGCAACGGATGTTTTTTAGTAGTGTTCTTATATGCGTGTTGGTCATTAGTCATGTTATGTTTTATTTTTGGTGAGTGTAAACTGTAAATGTTGAAAATTTTTTGTAATTATTTAATTATGATTTTTTTTAAATTCTTATTTAATTGCTTAATTTTTTTAATTATTTGATTGTTAAATCCATTGTAATTCAGTTTTTTAACTGCGAAAATGGATTTTTTAATAAACCAATAAACCAACCAAACCAATTCGTGCATCCTTTCCCGCCAATTTTTGTGAACCAGCTTTTAAAAAAAATGGGTTGCAAAGACAACCAAGCCCGAGGGGGGGGCATGTAACTGAGTTTGCCTTTAATTTAGCGGAAGGACGGTGCTACCGACGACGGAGGCGGAGACGCCTGTTTGCCCGTTCCCGCGTCCTGTTGTTGCGGCCGCTCAGGATGCACCGAGATGGTTACCGCATCCGATCCACGCATCTCCCCGTCACCTTCGGTATCTTACACCACCCAAGGTAAAGGTCACATCGCGGCAGCCGGTATAACCGTCCTGGCGTTCCGGTAGTTAATTTACTGACGTCAACGCTAGCGCATCCTGATTTTCAGTTCTATTTTTTTTCTTCAGGTTTTCTTTCATTCACGGAAGCCCGACCGAAAATTTAGAAAGCAGTCAAAGACAATAAACAAACTCCTGTGATGTAAGTGTTCAAGAATGTTCAACAAACATCACACTCTCCTTAATAAAATCTTAGAAGGAGGCCCATATTCTCTTTGAAAGTTCCTGTTATCATTCGTCATTATTTTTTTGTGTTAACATCGTGATCATGCATCATGGAGCAGCGGTTGGGCGGCAGTGAGAGACTCCATTGACAACCTGTTCAGCCTGACAACCTGGACAAAATGACGGACGAGGTGAACTCTTTTCGTCCTCCGTTATTTTGACCCAGATCCCGTCCATTTTTTCGATTCAATTCAGGAAATTTTCAGGAGAAAAAAACATGAATCGTAAACTATGTGCCCAACACCTGCTCAAGTGCTTAAAAATAATTAAGTACACGAATAATAACTCAGATTCATAATGCCAACATTCGATGAAAAAAAATAATAACTGACGGGTCTTCGACAACAGGTGGTGTCTGAATCAAATTTTCGTATCTGAAAACAATTAAAAAAAAAACTACCACATTGCTTTCATTTGGATGAACAGTGTGCAAATACAATCTATTTCTTTTTTCTCTTCTTCTCTTAACGTCTTCCTACACCCCGATCTTGAAAGCTCTCGTGCTCAATTTGTTTGTCTAGTGCTTTCGGTGCAAGCTTGTTGGTCTCTCTCCAATTCCCGTGGCCGGCCCGGAGAACAACTTTCTCATCAAATTGGACGGATGGAAAGGAACAATAAAGTTATTCGCACCTGTAGACCGCCGGATCGCGTCAACTCTTATGTCACCCAATTAGAGCTTTTCAACCCTTGATGGCTTAATCCTCAATTAAAGATGACACATCCCCGTAATCATGTTACCCTCTTGCAACCCCCCCCACACACACAGCCCCCCCCCGATCATAGAACCTCTTGAAGTAACATACAACAAGCCTATTGACAGAACCCCCGCCACCATCGCCGCCTGTGATGGAATCCTACACCGTTTGACAAGCCGTCGTTAATCCTCTTCTTTGTTTCCCTTATGCATGACAACCTTTAAGCAACCTCCAAAAGCCTGTACCTCGTCCGGGAGCAGTGGCGATGCAGCAGAGCGCAATGGCCGGCTCAGACGTGCCGGCGGCCGTAGGCAAACAGTTTTTGTTGGCCGCTTCTTTCAGCGGCTTGGCAAGTAGGTGTGAAGCGTACAACAGTTATACTCTCTCCGGTTCTTATTAAGAAGCAGGCCAATTATACGTCATTAAGAGGCCTTGATCCGCTCACCACTAAGCTGTCATTACAAGGCTCTGAGCTGGCTATTTTTTTTGTTAGAACCTCTAGTCATGGTTAGGTATATTCGAGAGGGAAAAAAAACACGACCGCTAAACGAAAGTTGTACAATTACGAGAAGGGATCTCGAACACTGACTGTCGGGACACTATTTGTTTGTTTCGTTAAATGTAACGGGAAAAAGTAAGTTTTTCCAAGAAAAATGTGGAAATAAATTGTTTGTTTTGTTCTTTTCATGTATTCACGTATCAGGCAAAGTACTTTGCCAATGCGAAGGTATTTTCTTTCTAATTTCGAAAGTACAGTGCCTTAACAAAAACAAGCAAATTAACAGGTTAAAGCGTTGACTCTATGGAGGACTGCCGAGTTTCAACTTCCATCTGAAACTCCATTAAACAGTTGCTACAAAACGGAGTACCTCGAGAGAGTTCTAAAATACACACAGTTCGATAAAATTATCAGCGAGCGCAGTTCAACCTCTTGGGGAAAAGAAAAGGGAATTCCCCGGTTTAATTTTAGTGCGTGCCAACACTCCTTCTACATAAATCACGCCAAAATGAAACTTGACTGCTATGTCATTCCAAATAAGCGAATAGACGTTTACAGGTATAAACAAAAACGTCCTAAATCCGAAATTCCGAAGAAAGCAGGATATAGAGTCGGAAGATTTTTGTAAGAATTGTAAGACATGAATACAAACAAACAAAATGTATACTTCTGTCAGGGTCAGACTTGATAGACAAACACCGATGATACATTATTAATCACTACGTGTCACTTTGTTTTGTAATGTTGGGCAATCGCTGAAGCTACCGGTTGGCCGCGGAAAGCAGGCCAAAGGAGCCTGGAATTCAGCGCTTCACGTTGTGATCGTACTTGAAGCGTGAGCGGTGTCCAAAGGGATGAGAAGACAAGGCAAGGCACATCTTGCCGAATGAAAAGGGCGACTTTCTCAGATGTGAAAACCGCTTTTCACATTGACATATAAGCCACTAATCACAATCCCTTATTTAATGAAAAAAACTCTGCTGAGTCATCGACAGGTATTAGCGCGGGGCCTTGATCTGCCGGCCAATAGTGTCCACTTTCTACTGAGATAGTTCGCTCTCACTCATGGCTAGTGTTAACGATACTGTCACAAGTTCAGTCGTAAGTCCAGTCCCAGATAACAGCGGAGCATTGCCAAGCATGGGCGTGGCCCATGGGAAAATATAAAGTAATAAGGGGGACGAGCGAACAATTGCGGAAGAAATGAAAAAAATAAAAGATGAACGAGGATGAAAATCCTCAATTTGCTTTGAAAGAAACTTCAATATGGCCCCTTCTTCTGATCATTCCGTTGGTGATGCTCCGAAGTTTTCCCGGGGAAAAAAGTGCCCCCCCCGAAAAACTCCTGACGACGCCCATGCTGCATGCCAAGGCAGTTCATTTGAACAGCTTGCGACTTGAGCTGTCATCGGACGACTGTTTGAACTTGATGTGACCATACTTGTGAGGACTTGTAAAGAACTTGCGAGGACTTATAAAGAACTTGCGAGGACTTATAAAGGATTTATGCATGGATAAGAGTGAGAATCTCGGACAGTCACACTGGAACCTCTCGACCGTATAATCATGTCCATCACGGAAAGCGATCGGGCCCATTCGACTGCGCATGCGATGCAACGGCCTTGTCCTAGTTAGCAAACTTCAGCACATGGGGGTTGCAGACCACTGCACTTTGAGTTAATTAGAACACGGGGCTGGCGTGCGATGGATTTTTCTCGGGAGAAAGGAAGGGGGGATATCATAAACAAGTGTAATTTCCCGCCAGCTTCCCGACACATCAGTTTACATGGTGCACGTGTAGTGTCAGCCATGTCGAGGCATTTAATCTGATCTGGGGTGGGCGCGATACAACAAAATATGGTGAACTATTTCCTTGTGGTGACGTCCACCTATTCCAGATCCTTCTCAAATCCCAACATCGCACCTGACGTAATACCCAACCGTTCTCCTTGTCTGAGAAAAAAAACAGCGCACTGGAACCCGTGTCTCAGTTAAAAGAAATTAAACTGATCTGATCTGTAGTTCGTGTCCCTCAGAAAATGAACAATGACATCCATGAACCACCAAGTGTCCTGACCTGATGCGACATCAAAATTACAGCATGAACGATGATTACGCCTAACCCGGCTCAGTAAAACCAGCAGTTCGAATATTGTTACCCAAGGCGCCCCATGCATCTTCAGCGACGTTGAAACTAGGCTTCAACCAGCAGATCATTTTCTCAGCACTTTCACAAGTCGTTTAGGGGAGTAGAAGTCGGTTGTCTCTGCGTAGAGCATAAAAATTAGGTCGTACCTGAGGTACCCTGCACATCTGGCCCACAATTTGTTACAGTCCAAAACCACCGTCACGAATCTTATAAATGGCCATATTCACAAGTCGCTCATATTGGGTTGCAAGTGGCGTTAACTTGTTTTGGAACCTGAAAATAAAACTGATAGCACTGAGAAAAAAATCTTCATTACAAGTTGATTCACTTTATGAAGGATTTAAATTTTGTGATATGTTACATATCTTAAATGTTTTACGCAACGTTTAGAAATAAATGAAACGCAGGCGTGGAACCCACAATAGTCTGGCACCACCCCTTTTAACGGGTAACATAGAATAAGATAAACTCAGTGAACATGACCAGAAATGGCTTCCTTGTGAATAAAATCTATTTAAAGGCTTATCAATAGACGTCAAAGTGTGCTATAACCGAGGAACTAAGTCGCAACTGGTGCGATCTCAAATTCAACGAGTCATGCCCAAGTAAGAATTGGCCAATACAAGGACGAATGCTGCACGCGACTGTGCGATCCCTAAACGAATCATATTCACTGAGTGTGCCTCAAAACGCACGTTGCTACAGTAGGCCTATTTTATACCATAGGTTTCAAATACCACCCAAAGATTTATAATTATTACTTCAATGGCAAGTTCACTGCTTTAACGTTGTTGGAACTTTACCAAGGTATATCAGATTCAAAAATTTCCACCAGCCGGCCTACATACAGACAGCGTACAGGCAGTGGTTACTACAAACGGGGTCACCAGCGGTCATCCCTGAGCCTCATCCGACAACACCTCCACGGCTGACTGAACATTTCCGGATTACCAAGCCTTATTAATTACAACTTAATGATAATCACCTTGGCCCTCCTTCCCAATTAATACATGGGCGGCGACAAAAAGAGAGGAAGCCAGAAACAAGCCACAACAAAGCGCAGCGCCACTCGTCGTCTGTCACAAGGCACTAAACAAGCATGACTTTAGGGTTAGATCATCGATGGATATGAACCGCACTGTGTGTATTACACATGTACACTCAGCCAAGCGATCTAGACCGCGCGTACTGCATTGATGCACAATACGCACCGCACTTCATATGAGAGGAACCGGCAGACTCGTCAAATGAAACGCCACTGTTGTCTCTCTCCCTGGAGAGATATTTCTGTCTCAAAATAGCGACTCGGAGTGTCAAACTCTTGAGATTTATCCCCCGAGAAGAATCCTAGGTTGGAACTAAAAAAAGTCTACGTCTATTTTGGAACAAAAGCCTGTCAATAAGTTGGGCGCGTTTGGAAAACGACAGCACGGACTACGCAAATTCTTATCAAATAGTACAAAATGTTTTCATTTCAATTGATTTAAGTTGGTTTAGGAGTATTTTGTGCCGTGGTTTGATGAAGTTAACGATAGAGTCACAAGGGTGTATTTGACACATTTTTCAAGGTCGTGTCGTGAATGGTGCCACACCGTACAAGTCTGGACCCATCGCACGGTATGATTATGCATGTTATTTAAACTCTGCTTAGAGACAGATTGATTAATCGGCTGAGAAAGCAAAAGGGCAGGTCGTTAAACGACTCGGGGTCGAGCAATATCTTGCATGTAAAAAAGGTTATTGATTGGGGTAAGAAACACGAACGCACGCACGAGTCATGTGATCGCACACGATCGGTTTATGGTCAAGTTGCCGACTGCTCAGAGGTGAAGAAGTTTCCAAACGTGGTCTTTCCTTGCCCCTATAATGTCCAAAGTAAGGACTTATCGATCCCATTTATCCACTGCCCTTCGACACTTAGGCTCTGCATTGTCCAGTGACCCCAGGCTCACAATACTGTCCGGGCTAGTAGATGAAGCATTGAAGTGGTGAATTACTGTATGTGTACTCGTATAACGACCGACATGAGCACAGTTCTTATTCCGAACGAGTGACGCGTTTGCAATGAATAATATTTTGGATAATAAACAGACCCTCCGTCTTATTTTTCATAGGGCCATTGGCTGACAGCCCGTTAATAACACCCGTTTATGTAACAATTTAATAGAACCAAAATGGCGGCCCTATTGTTAAGAGCAATATGCAATTTTATGGTTTATTAACGTTGAACCACCACCTTCGGGAGTAAAATATGCACCCTTAATTCCCTCCAAACATAGAGCAAGGAACTCCAAAAGAGGCCACGTCTGCTTAGCATTTTGGAATTAAAGTTATGTTACATCTACATGTATTATGCATGAAGTTCGAAGAACGGCGTGTGAACGGGGTTAGCATATAAGTGCAAGATTGTGGCTCTATGTACATGTACAATCATACATGTACATGTACATGTACAATGTATACTACATGTACATGTACATTTGAGTCATGTACAACTGTCAAAGATCGGTGACACGTTTCAGAGGACCCTTCAGCTTACCGGAAATAAACGCCAGTAGCATAACAATAGACGGAATCCCCTCTCTGGCAGCAGGGTGACGTCATTGAGTGTAGCAACGCGCAGGCTGCTGACTTGGTAGCATGGAATGCCAAATAGGATATCGCAGAGCGGTAGCGGTGACCAGCCAGTGCAGCGGGGAGCACCTGATCCTATATAACGGCGGAGAGTTTGCTGTTGCAGTCAGAATTTGCCATAGCGCCAAAGAGGGAACACCGGTGACTCGAAACCCGAAAAGCGGAGATTTACAGTGTTTGCGTCTATATTTTGCCAACCACCCGTATTTATTGTAACTTAATCCGTCTGCTTACACACAGAGCCATGGATGCGATCACAAGAACGAGTCTCTACAAACGCACTCAAGGTAAAAATCTCTTAACTTTTCTTGCATCTCAGTGTAGAGATTTTGATCACCTGCAATGGACTTTGAGCTTGATTAGTTCATGGAATTCCTCCATGCTTATTTGCTGTCGTCCACATGTCCCTGTCTCTCCACACTTGGAATTATAGGCCTGTAATATTTCCATAAACACTTTCTTGCATTGTACGTGTTACGCACGCGCCGGCAAGGAAACACCTACAGGTAACCACTCTTGCAGTGCCGAAGTTTAGGCAGGAAAAGCGGACAGTTATATCGTTCTCCATATCTCACTACACCAATTTGTAGCAAATAAAATTTCCATTTCTCCAACTGTTTGATATTGGTCAATAGCCACGTGTTCCTATTGCAACTAAAATCTGTCATTATGGAACTTCGGAATCTCCCCCAAAAGTTATTTCGTCATTTCTACCCTCAAATATTTACATAGCCTTTAGCACAGTCGTATTGTGCTTTGTTCGACATCCCATCCAATTTAAAGTCCTCTGTCCACGTCGGAAGTGATCAGAAAGGGTTGATATGGTTACAGTTGGTGGCTGCGGAACATTTTCGCTATGACAAAAACTTGGGCGGCGGACCGGTGGTACACAATTAGTGACAGGTAGGTCGGTCCCAAGGCCACAGGGCGCTTGCAGGAATGCCATATTGCGCAATCACTACAGCGCTGAAAATGGGTGCGTGCATGCGTGGCGCGGCGGTACCGGTGTCCTATGTGTACGTCGGGGAACACTGCGATCAAAGTACCGCTAATCTGGAGAGAAAAAATGCTTGCATCACAGACATGCTATGAGCTGGTGCCCAAACACGTGCCTGCCATGCCATCGTCTCCAAGAGAGCGTTGGTATTGGCCCGTCATAACGAGTACTAACAGAGAGAAAGTCCTTCCTCTACGGCCGTGCTCGAATCACTAGGCAACGGCTGGAAATTATACGGCACGAGTCTATGGCAGTGGCCGCGGCCAGTTCTCATTTAGTCTTGTGTAAATTCCGCCCGAAGCCAAGTAATTCGTACACGGCCGTACTAAACCAAAGCTGTGTGAGCCTAGGCCCATTCGCAAAACATTTTGCAGATCGTATTTTGACTTATGCATGCAGCCTATCTAATCGAGTTCACACTTCCAAAAATGTTCTCGAAGATTAAAGTGAAAATAAAAGAAAGAACCGCTGTGCACATGCGCTCACTTTTCAGTGTCATTGCATCAGGTGCAATTCAGTGTACATGTTAATCAAACATGCAGAGGTAGATGGCGTTGCAAAAATAAGCAGCGTAAAACTACTCAACAGAAACGGCATGTTCGCTCTTGTTATGCGGTATGCGAGCATTGTTAATGTACAATGCCAATCGCATGAAAAAACCAGGAACACTGTTTCGTTTTAAAAAGGCACCCTCATGCGGTCTGCCGTTTACTCACACAATCTATAAAATGGTATCGTTGGTTTTGTGACATTATAACGCAGGACATAGCAAAGAACAAAAAAAGAGCGCGCGTGCCCTGCAAGTTGATTGTTCGCGCTGACAACGAGGCGCTTTGTATTTTCCACCGGTGATGTGACCCGGATATTCCGGGCCTAGCGTATATTTTATTCAGCGCAGCTACGCTTGCACGTGGACCCAAGTCAATGACGCTCACGTTGGACCACTATTATCAACGGTGCTCAGCCAGGCGAGGAGTGGATTTAGAGAAGCATATGCAATCCACTCGCTTGAGCCTGGTCGACACTACGCATACCGCAGTGTTTGATGTTAAAATTATTTATAGTGCTGTTTCCACGAAGTCCGCTCAGAGATTAGATTCGGTTGCGTGCGAACGGTTATTCCCCGTGTATTGTGTAAGCACATACCAAATATGGTTGCAGAATTAATTTGACTACCCAGAAGAATTTAAAGAATCGACAACGATGAGATTGTTTGACATGTTCTTTGAAAAGACTTTATTGCTCCTCTCTCCAATCTACAGGACTCCTTCCCAGTCTGTTTCTGTCTACACTCGTGGCACTGTGCGTGTCGACGCCTATACCGCCGCAGGATACACATCCTTGGCACCACTACGACCGGCTGGTGAGAGACACGCGTGTTCTCGATAGGCACCATCACAACCTGTACACGAGCTTCGTAAGTATTCCCAAATAAATGAAATCGCCACTTTGGTAATTTTTTTTTTCGCTGGCCACACCCACAAGCAAACAAAAAACAAAAACAAACAAACACGCGGAAGGTCCTCCGGTTCTATTTTGAACGACAACGTGCAAATGGGCTATCTGTCATATTTATATACAGTAATTCAAATATGGTCTTAGTACAGTTCCACTCACTCGACAAGAATGTCAACATCACCATGATAACAATGATTCAACGTGATCCTGCACTTCCGACTTCATTCAAGTGGATTGTTGAACAGTGGGTAGTTGGGCGAGAGGCGTCGGTTCGTGCGCCGGCTCAACCGGCGGGGGATTCCCCAACCGACAGCCAAGCGTAATCTTTTGTAATCTTAAGAAAACAGCCACACAGTGAATTTCATAACTATTAAAGTCTGCACGAATTGTGAACAACGAAGGTAGCAGATTTGGGGCGTTTGCAAAATGAATACAAATGTGCTATTACAAAAAAATACATGTATTAGAGAGCTTTTATTTACGTTATTTTTCTTTTAATGTACAGAAAACCATTCGGCACGGCGACGCCTCAATCAGGCTAGATGACTTCACAATCAGCGGGGTCCCCAGCGTGAACGACCTCCCTTCACCCGTCGACAGATACGCTATGGTGGTGAGTGCTTCTTTTCTTTGATTCGTAAATTTGATCTGGCCCCATTACACCGACACTGTTGGTCAATGTGGATTACGGCAAAACGGCGGCACCAGACCAAAGCTGTAATATTTACCGCCCTCTTTATCTGTTCACCTCGTTCCCGCAGGAGAGCGAGCTTCTGCCCATCCATTACACGCAGCTAGAGGCCTTTGAGCAGATCTTGGCACAAGCAATAGAGGACGAGTTCACACTCAGAATGGCTGGGGAGGAGAACTTCTACAACTCCATGAGGACCGTCCTTACACTTTTACAGCGAGTCGTGTCAAAATTAAGGCAAACGGTAAGCCGTGTTCAATCTTCCCCACTGAAGAAATGGGCTAATTATAAAAGACCAAGTTATTCTACGAATTGAATCTGTAATTTATTAATGTCAGACCAGTCCGTCGACTTCATAAGTTAACTCTTGAAAAGTAGAAATTGATTAAATTGAAACGAAAGGAAAGTCTTAATGACATTAGTATCATGTAGCGAGACGAAGACACGATTTTTTTTAGTAACAACTTAAAGACGATGGGGTGTTACGGAGAGTTATTTCACGTGAGCTTTCTGAATTGCTGGAATTGTTGCCAACAAGGTTGGCAGTTGATAATTTGTTACCTCTCAACTGTTCCCCTTACAACTACAGATGATAGCTCTGGATATTGACCACGATTTCAACACCACCTCGACCGTTACCTTCTCCAACAACCAACAACATTCCTTCTTGAACATGAGGATTCTTTTCATCCTGCAAGAGTTCAGTGCCAACCTGGCTCCCGCCCTCGAGGACTTTGTCAACTTCATGGGCACGCATACGCAGCCGTCGTCGTAGCAATCCGGAGAGTACGGTATAAACTCTAAAAAGCCCGCCAATTCTAAGGGGGAGGAAACAGTTCGCAGCCCGTGGTTAGCGGAAAGTACCCCCCCTTAATGTTTCTATGCAATATACTGAAATCGGTCGGTAAAGGCCCGTTCCCATTATCCAGCGTGGACAGTGATATTCGTAAGGTGATATTCGCCATTTTTTTGTCGCACTTTGAATTCCGTCACTTTTCTACTTATAAACCTTTATGGCTGTTGCTGGAAATTAATAACCAAATATGGATCAAAATGGTTTCAATATTCAGGCAATGGTTTGAAAAGAAAAGAACTTTAAAAAGAAAGTCACATTACTCAGAGTTAAAGACTGTCAATCTTACAATGATGTTCGTTTAGGATTTCCAGAGTCTGGTGTTTTTGCCTTGATTGAGGGAGTTTCCATTATTGTCTACACGGAATTGATTGTGCCCTAATTAATAATCTGCTGGAAATGGGTCGCGGGAATTTCTAACATGAATTTCGTTTCCGATTCAATCATTCACAATTTATTGTATTCAGAACGCTATATGCATTTTCATGTCAAGTAAGCACGCGTTATTTATGCATTAATTTATTCATATTTTGTGCCTCAAGCATTGTACTTAATATGGTATTTATTTTTCCGTCAGAAATTTGAGGAGATTTAAAGATGGGACCAGAAACAGCAGTACTGTTTTTGCCGTTTAATTAGCATAGTATTTATTACAAATTAATTTATTTCGTATTTATAGCTGGAGTAGATGTGCTTGAACATGTATATTTATACTGAAAAGTCGCCTTAAATTGAGCAGGGAAGTTATAATTTAAGCCTTGTAAAACTTTCCATAAATGGACACAACTACATGTTCAAGCCATCCGCCAGTAATACTATTGCTCACGGAAGGCCTTTCTGTAAGATATTGTGTAACATTTCTGAAGGCATATTATAGCAGTGTAAATAATTATTTAATATTTTTATATTAGTATTTAAAGCGGTCTATACTATTTTTAACGTCATGATGGCAGCTGGTGCTGTTGTTGTGAAAACTTTACCAATAATCAATGTCTCAGCGAACAAATGAACGTACACTTTTCCCACGCATCAATGGCAATGGATCAATTACCAATTTCATTATCAACGGGGACTTTTATCTTTGGATAATGAATACCATATTTCTGATACACGTGTCTGGTTTGGATTCTGATTGTTAACGAACGCGTATGACCAAGGGAAAACAGATACGCAAAAAAACCCCATAAAGATGAATGATTTGAAAAGGTCACTCCATCCAGTGAGTGAAGTGAATGAAGATCGAATGGCAAATGAATACCATGCTAGTTGTTTTTTGTGTGGGTCTTAATGGTCACTTTAATTAATTTATTTATGCCCAGTCAATAAAACAAAAGCGGTCTCGGTTAACAGGTAAATCCCAGAGATGTTGTCTTTGTGTTTTGTGCACTCGGCCGGCAATGGTTTTGACGCACTGAAATTAAGATGAAGAAAAGTAGTCGTCTCAAAAAATTACGTTGGACGTATTTTTTGGCCGACAGTGTTTCTCATCCAAGTACACTATCGTTTTCAGTCATCGGTAATCTTTCCACATACTGTACAGCGAATACATGAGCAGGAACGTAAGCCAAGGTTCATACTCAGAATGCTTTTAGCGAGAAGAGGGGAGAGCTATACTGTCCGTGCTGAAGTATTCCCGAAGTTTCCGACATTTTTCAGGTTGGACATTGAGGCTTCAATTGACAATATTTACGAGTCGGCCATATTGAATTGGAAGCGAGGCGAACTTTTTTTATACAAATAAAATGACGAATAAACATGAAAGCAATGAAATAAAAGTTCAACACAAACCGACTTTATTTATGATGATGAATAATGTAAACATTTGTGATTGATTGTACTAACTGTTTTCACGCAACATTAAAAGATGAAAGCGAGACATGGAACCCAAAATAGTCGGGCACTACTTCATTTGGAGGATTACACTGAATAAGATGGCTACTCTCCGAATAAGGTCTATTGGAACTTCTCACTACGGCCCTGGTGAATGTCATTAGAAGGGCATATATTCCGAGATTTGAAATAGAAGCAAACTGAACTCTATGTTCACAGCTTGGCAAATCATGGGATAACTGGCACAGACTTCATGTATATAATATGGGCATTGTGTGTATCATATTCACTGCGTACGTATTTTATGCGGAACTTGTGAGCTTGCTATTTAATATTAAAAGGGATATAAAAATGATAATGTTGTTTTTAATGGTGGGGGAAACGATGACATTCTCACGAGTACGGTACGACTGGGTTGGACATGCGCATGACATTATGCATGCTCGAGCTAAACTTTAGCTAAGACACGGGTTTGAGAGTCGCGAGTGATAGCAAAAACGGAGGGCGGCACCAGACTATGAGTGGTCCTCTGATAAAGCACCAAGGGTGTTAAATGGACACCAGTTTAACACTGCAGATTGTAAAGGTAAGAGCGGCGGGTCATGTGGGGGGGGGGGAGTTCGGTACAAGTGCTTCCCAAGAGAAGTCTGTGCCCGGAGCGCACCTCCTCTACGGACGTCATATAAAAAAAATTGTACTCACAATGCCTTGCAATGCCCACATAGGTCATCGAAGCCAGTGTCAGCCATCTTACCGTGCCCAATACAAAGGTAACACGGTAACACAAAGGCTTGCTAGCCGTTGTTAACCAAATTGCTCGTGGCATCAATAGTTGTAATGGCACGTAATTAGCCAACAATACTCTTACTACATGTATTCGGCACGGTAAGATGGTCGCCGGTGGCGTCAGTTGGCACAAGAGCAATGCAAGTTTAGTCTTGTTGTTTTGCGTTTCGTGTTTTTTGTGTGTTTTTTTCCATTATGACGTTCGTGTCCCCTGACTTTAAATCTTGAAATGCACACCCAACCATGTACAAGCCACAGTTAATTTGCTTTCAGTGCCCACTGATATAATGTGTATCTCCCAGGTTTCTCCTCGGAGATGTTCAGAAGGCAAAAACCATATTTTCTCTGGTCTGTTCATACCTATCCGTTCACAAGATAAATACATCTATAAAATCAACAAATATAAGACAAAGATACAGCGAATATGAAAACGACTCCCGCAGCAAGCTTTCAATTTTCGTTAAGCTGATGCCTTGGGTACGCATACCCCACCGTGGACCTTGTTTTAAATAGGGTGAAAAAAATGGAGTGAGGGCGCACTTGCCATTTACTGTGGACAGAAGCGGACTGATTGTTTCGTTGATAGCCAAGACAAGTGCGAACCGGGGGGGGGGGGGAACTTGGACGTTCGCGTGAAACACCGTGGCATTGGCAGAAGACAGCGATTTCCTTAGTTTCCGATTTCGGTTGGTTAGATTTGCAATCATACCAAAGACAAACCCCAGGCTCCGGCATACAAATATTGTTTTCAAGATGTATTTTTTATTTTTATTTTTTTTTTGGCGTTGGGGAGATGTTAATTATATAACGGTTCGCCCGTACCCAACGTATATATCAATAAGCACTGTATGCTCAGTGCTTGTCCGAGAGCTTGCGAAAAAAAACCTCACAAGCTTACTCGGGTGGGACTCGACCACTCGACCACCGAGCTTGCCGGGGTCGGCTGGCCGGTCCGAGTCAAATGAAGCAGCGGGTACCGCGAACCATTTTCAAGATGCATACAAATATTGATCAAACAATAAACGGTTAACAAGTGGTAAGCGATCAGTGGCGCAGAGTAAGGATCAGTGGCGCACAGTGCACGTTTTGCGGTATTATTTAATTCAAATCAAAGTGTTACTTTTCCCAGCGCAAATGAGAGAGAACAGTCACAGCCGTGCGTGCATGCGACAAGAGCGGCATGGCGTGCACGTGGCAGCCGCTCCGAAAGTCTGTGTGTACGATTCGATACAAACACTTTCCTCGTCATATCATCGATGTGCAGAGGTGACAGAGTACAGTTGAGACGAAAGCTGATAACAGTGGAAAGAGGGAGCCATGGCAACGGACCACACCTGTTTTACTCTAGGGGGACCGAGTGCCGCACGACAAACACAACACGATTAAGAGACAGGGGGAGGTTCCTGCGGAACCGAAGCTTGTTTGTTTCACGAAAATCTGGTCCTCGATCAGTGATCCCAAAGCCATTAATAAATTATGTGTCCATTAGGCGGGTTCTGGTGTCAGTGAACCATGACGCTTGCCGGTATGCCCGAGCTGCAATGTGCGAGCAACCTCACAAGCTTACTCGGGTGGGACTCGACCACTCGACCACCGAGCTTGCCGGGGTCGGCTGGCCGGTCCGAGTCAAATGAAGCAGCGGGTACCGCGAACCATTTTCAAGATGCATACAAATATTGATCAAACAATAAACGGTTAACAAGTGGTAAGCGATCAGTGGCGCAGAGTAAGGATCAGTGGCGCACAGTGCACGTTTTGCGGTATTATTTAATTCAAATCAAAGTGTTACTTTTCCCAGCGCAAATGAGAGAGAACAGTCACAGCCGTGCGTGCATGCGACAAGAGCGGCATGGCGTGCACGTGGCAGCCGCTCCGAAAGTCTGTGTGTACGATTCGATACAAACACTTTCCTCGTCATATCATCGATGTGCAGAGGTGACAGAGTACAGTTGAGACGAAAGCTGATAACAGTGGAAAGAGGGAGCCATGGCAACGGACCACACCTGTTTTACTCTAGGGGGACCGAGTGCCGCACGACAAACACAACACGATTAAGAGACAGGGGGAGGTTCCTGCGGAACCGAAGCTTGTTTGTTTCACGAAAATCTGGTCCTCGATCAGTGATCCCAAAGCCATTAATAAATTATGTGTCCATTAGGCGGGTTCTGGTGTCAGTGAACCATGACGCTTGCCGGTATGCCCGAGCTGCAATGTGCGAGCGCAGGTCGCCGGGGGAGTTAGGCCATGTTCAAAACGGACTCCTGGAACAGCGTCTACACCAGCGTCAAATTTACTGCAGTATTTTGGAAGAAGGCGAAAACTTCGGGCTCAACAGGCCTCTCTCACGGTGTCTACTGTTCGTATGGGCGGCCCGGAAGTGTACAGAAATATCATTCTCTGTTGTGTCCGATTTCACTTCCAAATGTGCATTTGGTCGTTTACTTTTAAGGAACGTCCTAGTTCTGTAGCGGGTGATAACTTTCTAACTTGCAGTTCAATCTTATCACAGTATAACGATCCATAAACAAAATTGATAGTATGATCTACTGGCTAGTAAATGTTTGTATTAGTACCAATGGGACAACGCTCTGATGAAGCAATTCGAGGCACGCACAAAGTAATTGATTGATAATTATGACAAGTAAATGCTGCACATTACCAGTCTCGAATCGACACCAGCTATCGAGACCCAGACGGAGACTGGGACCGGCGAAAAGTGGTCTCGAAAGACCGAGACAGACCTACAGCACTGCAGCTTGTGTTAAGTTTTGTGTTTTGGATTGCTGCGCGGGATTTTTTTCTTTTGGCATTTAATAGTGAAATATTAATTTGATCTGTACTAATGACCAACCACACGTTTACCAGCCACTTGTAGGCAAAATATACGACCGACCGGAGAGAGCAGAGCCTACCGACTCGTTTCGGACCACGCGAATGCGCTGGGCGAGGGCGCTGTTCCACAATAACGGTTCGCTCACGACGAGCGAACAACACTGCCAGTCTTACGCCACGTGGGAAATTCATCAAGCACGTTGCGATTCCGCTTTTTTCCCGTAATCACTTTTCCATTGCCTGACAGGAATCCCCATTGGATTGCTGATGAGTGAAGGGCACGTGATTAAAGGCAAGGGGCTCCAAAGAGCAGCCTAAAGCTGGGCGGGGAGTTCTGAACTGTGTGAAAGTTCGGGGAACAGATGACTGCATTCAGGAATCTCTGTCCTCTCGTGGCGTCTGCAGTGCGGTTTATACCGGACGCGAAGCTCACCGCGAGCCTGCGTCCGTTGCGTCGCACGCCCTTCCCGTCCTTCACCTCGCTCGCACGCCGTTCTTTACTGCCGGATGGGGTAGGCCACCAGAAGCAATTTTCACCAGTGAATCGGAACCAATTTGGGCTTCCCGTCTGTTGTTTGGCAGTTTTAACGGGCCCAGCCATCGGGTGCGTTGCTACACACCAAGCTGCAGAGCAGACTCAGAACATGCGCAGAAATATTACCCACCACACTTTCGGGGGTGGGGGCTACAGTAAATCACCCCCCGACACACCCACACACGCACTTTTTTATGGTGAAGAAAAAATTAAAGCAGATTGTGAAGAATTTGTCGGGCTTCCCACCAAACAAATGTACTCAATATCACTCAAAAAAGGCAAGCAATAAAAAAGCCATATATGTGCCATTCTAATATTAGATTCTGCACGAATGTGATGCATTATAATTACAGATGTACGTCTGTGTCTGAGTATTGCCCCCATAGTGTCATATGGTGTCACCCCCCGGCTTTTCAAATTTCCATTTCCAGGCAAAGTCACCCCCCACAATTCCCCACCCCCTCCCCCGTTTCAGGCACAAAATCACGCCACTGATCTGCACGGATCTTAAAACGTGCCTTCATACGGTGTCAGTCCGTGCATGATAGGGGTAGATAGCAGTGATGTAGTCAAGTACTTTTGGAGAACCAGGTTCTCTACCACATATTTAACTAGTTAGGTGGGAACAAAGCTGAAGTACATCGGCATTTGATGGTACATGCATGAAGGTACGATTACAAAGCAACATAATAACTTCAGGCCATCAATGTTTGATTAATTAAGATTAACTTTTTAGGACAAAAGTACTCGGCCGTGTACTTTTCCAGTACTTTTCTCCTTAAAACTTAAATTTGACACAACTGGGAGTGTCTGAAGTCTGACATTTATTTTTTAATCTTACCTTTGCACATTTACCATCAAATGCCTGTGCACTCTGGCTTTATTCCCTCTTACCCAGTTCAGTATTTTGCGGAGAACGTTGGTACTCAGAAAGTACTCGACTACAATATTGGTAGATAGTCCGTGTATATCTTTAAAAGGCGCACCTGTCAACCCAATTATACGGCTGCTGTTCAACATAACGAGCAATATTTTCTTTTTGCCATTTACAAGAAGAAGGGAAAAAAACAGCTCATCGCTGAGGTCTGTTGGTCGGGGCACGAAGTACTTAACCTCATGCAAGCAAACTTTTGGAAACGTAACCGACAAAAATCCTGAAGAGTGCAGCAAGAAATGTTTTGTGAAATCTTTCTGCGAAGCACAGGGGAAAAAACACAGCTATTTCCTTAAACTTTTATAAATACATTGGTAATGATTTCATGGACAAAACTGCAACTAGATAGATATATCTGATATCGGTAACGGATCTAATAATTCTGCATGAACTGGTTACATATCGATTGATTGATTTGTTGATTTCGGAAAGAGACCGAACTCCTGAAGAATTCAGGGACGGAACTGTTTTTTATCTTTTTTATGCCAAAATAGAAAAAAAACAGTTACCCTTTTCCCCAAAGTTTTAATTAATGAGTAATAGTCTAAACGACGAAGAAGCAAATATTTTTAGTATCAGTTGTGGATTCCGGTTTGCGAGCCACAAACATTATAGATAACCTAGTTACCCATCGATGGGTATAACCTGGTTAATAGATAACCTGGTTACCTATCGATGGGTATAACCTGGTTAATAGATAACCTGGTTACCCATCGATGGGTATAACCTGGTTAATAGATAACCTGGTTACCCATCGATGGGTATAACCTGGTTAATAGATAACCTGGTTTCTACCCATCGATGGGTATAACCTGGTTAATGATACCGCTGTGCCAGTTACTAAACGGACAAGAAGAAAAACGCATCCGGCGACCATGTTGTCGGATTTGCCTGGTAACCCGCGATGCCTAACACACTTATCCCAGGTCAATCCAGTGGTTGACAGAATGGTCGCTTGTGGTCAAACCTGGTTCGTACTGTCGACGAGATGGCCGGGGTCAAGTTTATTGGAATTATTTTCCAAGGGGCCACATTGCGGAAAGTTGTGATACAAGACTTAGAACAGTTTGTTCAAACTTTCACAGAGTACATCCATTTTCGGTGTATGAACGGATTACGGGAGTAAAACCGGAATGCGTGGTTGCGAACAGATGAGTTGGCCTTCAGAAGTACAGCATCAAATTTGGCCTTTAGAACTGGCCTCGAATTTGTCCCTATAATAGTATACTTGGTGTACTAAAACTGCAGCGAGATTTCGCCAGTTAGACAGAATCCAAAATGCTCTCTTTCTTTTTTCAGGACGAACAAAGGAGGTACAGATAAGACCTGATCGGAAACTGGTGAAAATGATAATGGAAAAGTAACATCAGAAGTTGATAGCAAGTTGGGGCCAACACTGGGTTCCGGAAAAAAAAAGCCTGTAGACAGGAAGGACGAGACACGTGTTAATTGACACGTTCCATGCCGAGTGCAGAGATTTTATGACATCACAAAGATGCGGCGGTCCACTGACCTCCAAAACGAACGCCGCACAAGGAATGCCACAATCGTTAACCGTCAGTTTACACGAACTGGTTCCGGAGTGCATGCAACGGGGGACTATCTAGAAGTTTTTTATGTCAGTGTGAATGGATGAGGGTGACGGCAGAAGGAAAATTTGTTCATTTAAGTTTTCTCCTGGCTTAATGTATGCACATACAATGGTCCTTTTTTTTTTTACAAAGGACCATTAAAAAGAACAAACATAGCAGTATCTATAATTTTACCAAATTTAGCTAAAATAAACGAATACAATGAAGTTTCCTCAAGTTATAACACAATAAATGTTGACACATCCATTGTACATCGAAATTCTATGAAACGCAACAAAATAAAAAATCTAATATATCTACGGACACAAAGGCACTTCACAAAACGGACTCCTTAGAACTAACACAAGTCTATGACATTGTTTCCACGAAATAAAACTTCAGTTAATTTTCCAACAAATATTGATTTTTAGTAAAATGCTAGAATAGTCCACAAGTTTGCAAATGGATAATTCGTGTCAAATGTTACACTTGTAATTTTACACGTATTAACTACGGTTAACTATGGTCCTTGTTCGAGCTTGCCCATAGGTTAATGTGCCATATGCGCGCGCATATTATAATCCCTTTCGTAGTTCACGAAACCTCAAGTTGTTCATTGCACAAACCAGGACTTCTACTTTAGTTCGTGGTTCTGCCGACGATTGTCTTGGCAGAGAACAAGAAGACATGAAGGCAACAGCACGACAGAGGATTCCAGACATTTTAATACAAGCTCTAGGCCTAAACGCGAGACGCAAAACAGTTTCTTCATCCGACTGGCTTTTCCGCCAAAGTGCCCCACGACCTTGAGGTTTTCCGGTCTCGTGAAGGGCGCACTTTCGAAGCGGTCCAAAATCCCCGGGTCGATTACTTGGCCCGTTGAAATTTCGTAAGAGTCCGCCCAACTGCTCTGGTCATCCCCAAGATACGATCGAGCCGACTGGCCGTTTCATTTTCAGTTTCTGCCTAATGGTTAACCTTTTGGATTTTATCTTCCAAGCGTCACTTAAACTCAATGTAAACATTCACGTCACAGCATTCAGTGACTTAATCTTAGACCGACGCTCATTAAAGGACAGGTTTGTTTCACACGGATTCGGATCGGGATAAGGGATCCCAGAGCTGGTTCGCGCTATCCATTAGGTGAGTTCCGGTGTCAGTGAACCAGTGACAGATCAATGATGGCGGTCCGATCCGTGTGAAACAAACTAAGCCTGGCCAGTCTTCGGGTTACACTCCATTTTGTCTGGCTGGACTATTCTCCTCTTGCACAACTTGCCAGTGAGCAACTTTTCAAAGTGCAAACCTCAATAAGTTAGTCACAATAATCATGTCCAGAGAAAGTAGCTGCCTGAACCAGTTAAAACTAAAAAAAAAAAAAAAAAAAAAAAATTAAAACCCACTTTCAAGATTGACATCACAGGACCTTTAATAGACCTCAATCCGTGAAGGATATCCAAAGGTATTCAATGCGTTTCGCACAAGAGATATTTCAGAGTAAAATTAATTTTGTGGACCCCTTTCAATGGGAAGAAATTCCCCCAAAATGACGTATTCGTGCACTGCGGCTTGCACGATCAAATCGAGCAGATGCGTCAGCGCTATTATTTCAGTTTGTTGTCACCTTCCAGGTCTTAAAAGACAACAAGGTTGCTATTATTTTATTGATCCCGTCACTACGTAAACATGAACTCATCCTTCCTGGAAAGAACAAGCAATAAACGCCTAAAATCTGCGCGGAAGCTCGTCAGGGAATTCGAAACAGGGTCACAAAGCAAACATGAAAGGAAAATCAATACATGTACTGGGGAAACTTTTAATACAAAAAAATTAAATAATATTACAACTGTTATTTCCTGATTGGTCACCGATAAAATGGACAAGGTATACGCTAGAACCATTACGGGGCATTGAGCAAGTCATTCGTGGTGGAATAAAAAATCCCTACAAGCCCCATTGAAAGGTGAGAAAGTTCAGTATATTTCAACATTCTCAAATCAAAGTGTGTCTTTAATAGGTCAATCGGGAACGTCAACAGGGCACGCGGGGGCGACCTTACAACCCTAGCAGTGCGCCGACCCGGCCGCCGACTCTCCGAACCAGCTTGGTATTCAAACGACCCAGCCCTCTCGAAACATAATGCCGAACTGTCTGATTCGTCTAGCAACGTGAACACACTCAAAAATAAGCAATAAATAATACAATAAACCCCTCAACATCTACACACAATACAGCTTTTGAGGGTGCTGAAGTCCCTTCCACCAATTTGGCCCTTTTAATAGGCATGAAAGGGAGTTCGAACAGTGGTGATGGGGAATGAGGAATCGAAGTGGTTCAACTGGGCAACTGGGTGGGGGGGGCTAGAATTAGTCCATCGCGTTCCTCAGTGATACGCGAGGGTTATTAACCCACACACTACTCATTTTCATGACAAATCCCAGTTTGGTTAACTCTCTTTATGACTGCAAATACGACGGCAGCATCCGGGGTGTCGCGTTTATCATTCAAAAGGAATGAGGTTATCATAAACATTCTATATCATATTATTATTTTGTAAACTCCCGATGCATTATTTGTAGCAATTGCAAATGTAACCGGTACGTTTATGGAGAATAAAGGATGTGTTCAAACGAACCGGATCGGTTAACCCCAAGGCTGAGTGTTGGTTGATTTTTAATATAAGGTGTTACCCCCCAAAATCAAACGGTTCCCTGACTCGGGTTCCGCGTATACGGACAAAAACTTTCCATACCTGAAAGAGTGTGACTAAAAACAGCGGGAGGATATGACGTTTAAGTTTCGAAAATTACAAGAGAAAAGGGGAAAAGAAGGGCGGGGCAATTTCAGATGATTTTTCTGTAATTTGAAATCTCATCCTTCTGGACACACGGCCTTTCCAAAAAATAAAAGACATGTTCTAAAAAATCATTTGTAAGGCGTTCGATGCACATAGGAAACGTATTCAATAAAGAAAAGGGTCAAACGGCCAGAAGAAACTAGAACCTCGGCTTTTTTATGTCAATTTTATTAACTCGTCCGAAGGAAAGGACAAAGCAATGATGACTTTAAGTGCAAGCCCCTTTGCGTGTAAAATGAAGGATGCATAAACGTTTCCGCGTCACGTCATTCTGTGCTTCCTCTCTGACTTGCAAAAGTTCTGGTGGAGCAGAATCCGGGGAAAGTTCTATCCCTCTTGTACTTTCTCTCCTTTATTTTTCGCGGTTTTAAGGTGAATTCTTGGGGTCTGAATACGTCATCCGATCCGGCTGGTACCTCATAGAGCATTCGACGGGTATAGCACCCTGGACAGGCGGGAAGGATTCCCTGCCTATAAAAAAGCAGGCACTTTTCAGGAGCACCACAGTAACCGTACAGGGTCAAAATTCCACGGCAACTCGCGGTAATAATTGTCAGATTTTGTAACTCAGATCACGTGTGCAACTAGTTTCACAGCAAGATAAGCAGCACAGTGCAATCGGTACACAGATATACACATTTTTTCTCAGCCGAAACATGTATCCAGCCAGGTTTTCTATCTGTTTGTTCGCTTTTGCCTCGCTGTGCGTATTCATGGGACCATCCGCAGCACTACCTCTCCAGCAATTCCTGAAGTTGCACCGTCCGTCCAGAAGTGTCAGTGCGCTTCAGAGGCACACCTCGCATTTGGCCAACGAGGCAACGATTGTGAAAGGCTCGACCGACACGCTTCATGAAAATTACGTGAGTATTCGCTCTTCGCACGCTGCCGCCACAGGCATGCAAAGCCTTGATCAGGCAGCTTTTCACAATAATTGTAGCCGGCGGTTCAGTGACTCCTGTGTATCTTGCTTGTAAATGTAATTTTGCGTTAGTTCTTACAGGCCTACCATGCGATTGGACAAAGCGATTCTGGCGCGATTTGTACAAGTTGCCAGTTCGAGGCTCTGCATGCCTATGGCGGCAGCGTGCAGAGAGCGACTTACGCGAATATATAAGACTGTATTCAGATTAGACGCCGTAACTGCGGTGGCACCGCACTCACAAGTACATTCTTTAGCTTGATGCGCGTGTGCATGTCACAATTCATGACACCCAATTGGTCGAAGAGGCACACAACGCGCGCGTACCGCCTATTCGAGCGTTGAGATTGTATCAATCAATGCCCAATGCAGAACATGCCAACCGTGCAAGTACACGCAAACGCGAGTCCCCCCCCCCATCCCAAGGAACGTCGTTCTGTTCCCAAAGGAATATTTGTTGCAACTTCGTCTGTGAGAGGAACGCATCTGACAGCGGGCACCCGGGGAAAATGCCGCAAAGCGTCCTTCACTATAGAGGGTTTGCGTGGCTGCCATCTTTTAGGCCAGTGCTTTTGTTTTACAGAATTTTCACAAAGAAGGTTTCCCTCTTGGAAAAAACAGAACTGGCCTGCAAAATGGCACCACGCACCGAAGCGTGACATCACTGCGCACCAGAAAGCGCAGTGCAAATATGGAATGCGTACGCGTTCCTTCACTAGATCGCCAAAGGCTTGCTGGGAGCCAACGTGGCGCGGCAAGATCGTACCCATGGGGAGAGGTTGGTGCAGTGCAAACGAACTGAGTACGCGCGCGTGTTGGTTCACGCGCTGGATCTCGCGCTAATAATTTTAAACACCTAACTGTGCGTGTGACATATTCACTTCGGTACTCTATACAGGTTTCTCACGTGACGTAACAGAACGGGCAAAGACACTTCAGAAAGCGTACCATGAGGCGCGTGCATTTTCGAATTTGTGTAATTCTATTGGCGGATTCATATACGTCAGAATGTTGGGAGACTTCGAAGGTGCGCGCGTTTCCGCGTACATCTGTGTAAAAATTGAACGCTGACCATCCAAAACCACGTGATTGAAAAATCCTCTATAGCGGCCAAGCTTTGCGGCTTTGTTGTTGAGGGGCACAGTTAAACCCACGTTACTCTAACTGTGTCAGACCAAAGCTAATCCCTTAGATTCACGATTCAGCACATTCTGTGAATAAACTACTAACATTACGTTTTGGCTGCCTGCTAAAAACTCGAACGACGCACATAATTAGATTCTGCGCGCACATGCCATGCATTAAGTGACAGCATCTTATGATACTGCATCAAGCATTTGAATAAAAGTAGCTTATCTAAGTACTCGGTGTTTGGGGGCGATGGAAACTGCAGCACTGCAAGGGCGTCCTCTTGGTTGCCATGCTTCTCGGAAAGTGGTGTAGCTTATTATGACTCATGCATTAATTGTTGTTTGTCCGAAAACAGATGAATGATCGCTTTGGACAAACCACCATAGTCCGTAGCCAGGATTTAACAGCGCCCTCTTTAACTTTGCCCGGCACTTACGCAGTGGACGCAAATCATATCTCGGTAAGTTACCACATTTATATGGTTTGGGATTTAGCAGAGCCGCTTACTTCCACGTGGTATTTTAGTGCACACAATCCCTGAGCTATTTGAAATATTTGACTCAAACACCGGGGGGCTCAGAAGTATTCTGGACAGCGCTTAGTTCCAGTATATCGCCAGCTATTGATTCGAACGTAGCCATGCCAGATTTCCTTTTGGACAGAATACTATGAAAAACTGTAGCAGACGAAATGGAAGAAGTTCTTCCCACGGGAAATCACTGCTTTGTGAAACAGCGCCCCCTCCTAAACATGCACCATTTAATTCACGAGATTAATGTTATTTTGCCTCTGAACACAGGACAGCGAGATTGCCGAACGGCATTACGATAACTTGGTCTGCTACAAGCAAGTGCTGATTAAGGTCAACGCGACAGAGCCAACGCACTCGAGCAGTATAAACGACGTTATCCAGAAAGTGAAACTCCTGATCGCAAGGCTCACAGAAGTGGTAAGCGTCATTAAACAGGGCCCTTCTCTTTCCTGCCTACCCGCGGCTGGTAAATCTACAGCTGGCCGTCAGTACAGAAATACATGTAGAATAAAAGTTGTACTTCACAAAAGGAGTTTAGAACTTTGATCTCACGCAAACCTCTTCGCTATGTTGCACCCTTTTATATTTTATCCTTCGCCATTTTGCATCCTTACTCGGTGCGTTCTCACGGGTGTGTACATCCTACGCCCCCGGCATTCTTTAACCATTCTACACCAAAGCTAGTTATCGTCACCATGCAGGCTCGTAGGACTGCTCAGTTCTAGCTGAAGATGTTCGCCAAGTCTGAGCTAAAAGCCCAACCGACAACCCAACGGCCAATCAAGCCGTCTTCAGCACCGCAGAGCGAAGTTCACTAAGCCTCACACTTTCCCGCCTTTTTCCCCCCCGTATGTTTGCACACAGCGTGAGTTGTTCAACCAGTCGTCCGCCGACCCCCAGCCTTGCTCCTCGGACACCTTCGATCAGAACACAGAGAGGGACCAGCGAACCCTGTACGTCCTGCAAGAGTTCATCGCCTACATGTACCAAGTGGCCAGCGACTTCGGCGTTCTCTCTAGCCACTACCAATAGCGCACGCCAGACCTTCGGTTCTCACGACAAGACGACAGCAGGAAGATCTTCTCGTTTGTAGTAGAGTAACTTCAAATTTCAACCTGATGCGGAGTTGGGATTTAAAACAGCGAATAAGTTTACTATAACAGCGCACCCTGCAGCCCAGTACTGGTATAAATTCTGTTTAGGTGTTATTCAGATAAAGTACTTCTGAAATCTCCGTTGTTGCCTTTAGGAAAAAATGTCCATCATGATTGCTACAAGCTTAAAAATTCATTGTCTCTTATTTTGAAAAGAAATGTGTACATCTATTTTAATGTATCTAATATTTATACCTTTTCCTATTAACTTATTGTATGAGTATTATATTACATACATTCCTTAAAATGATTCTTTTTAACTTATTTATTTATGTCCAAATCATAAATACACAAATTATATCTATTGTTTAATTGTAACGGTGTGTGTAGAATTTAACAAACTTGCAATAAAGTGTCAAGCGGAATACTTGTTTCAAAAAAGGAAGAGAGTTTTATGATGCAATGTTCCACTGATCAGCAATCTGTCAATCCATCATATAACTGGCGGGCCATCATGACTGATACAAGCTAAAAAAAATTCAATGGCTCTTCTTTTGAAAAGAAATATACGTTCATCTGTTTTAATATATTTAATATTGGTATCATTGTCCTAATAACAGATTATATTTATATAGCTATTTATGTCCAAATTATAAATACATAAAATGTATTTATTTATTTATTCGTAACAGTGTGTGCAGAATTAAACAAATTTGCAATAAAGTGTCAAACAGGCCACTGCTTTTAACAAGGAAGAGACTTTCATGGTGCAATGTTCCACTGATCAGCAACATGGCAGTCCATCAGAACTAGCGGGCCATCAGAGATGGCGATCCATCAAAGATGGTCCATGTAAATTTAGAAGACGCCCTCACACAGTAATACTAAAGAATGGATGGGGCAAAGATGCGTTCCCTGTCCTGTGTCCAATGCGTGAAAAGACCGATACTTACGTCACAAACTTTAAAAGTCAAGACCTCTTTCCTGAGGCAGTATGATGAGACCATAGAGCTACATACAAAACACGATCCATTAAGCCTCATAGGAAAGCGCCCATAAAAATTGGTTTATGAGAGCCTGGAGAAAGCGCGAAGAGAGTGCGAAAGAAAAAGATCCGACAAGTCAACTCCCTCATTTCTCCCCCAGTCATTAAAGTCCTGTCCATGCACTTCGATACTGTGCATGGACTATTTGTCGATACCCGTCTACAAGGAATGCAGTAGCGAGAGTTCGGATTGACAGGGGAAAGTTGGGGACTTGACACAGGAATGTTCGATCACAAGACCGATCCTGTACTTTACATGACAATATGACAGACTGCTCCCTGTTTTCTTTGATCCACAATTTGGCCAAGTTTCGAACATCCTGTAGTATCGATTCTTTAGCTTCTTCCCGTAAAGAAGGCCCGTTTATCACGAGTAGCAAACCTCACAAAACGTGCAGGGTCGCGTGATGCCCTCGTTCACTACTGGGTTGCATAAGGAAACTGGTCACACTTGTTCCGAATGAGTATTTTCTTATAAATAGCACGAGCCATTAAAAAACGGTGCGTGGAAATGAACTTTCAATTTCACCAAAACGAAATGTTTTGTTAACCGAGAGAGCATCGGTGCATTTACGTCAAAATTTTGGATGTCATAAAAACGAAGCCTAAATCGAAACAATAATGACGTAAACATTGGAAAGGTCTTTCATTTCTTATGTTTCAAAATAATATGTTTGCCTTCAAAACTGCCTTTTGTTTTTTTGTTAGGTTAGTCATCAATTTCCACAATTATAAATCAGCGTCGCTTCAATATATTCAACCCCTTGTTTCCAAACTTTGTTTTCTTTTTTAAAAAAATCAGGTTTAGGAGGAAATGATGATCGTGGTAGTTTGTTGATTTCTGAAGTGCGAGTTCATTACCAAATAGGTCCAAATTGCCCCGGACATTACTAACAGTACGAGAACTTCCATAAGACGAACCTGTTACTCGGCACCAACAAGGAATGCAAGGAGCACTAGCACCTATGGCCTACGGGACATACGTGTAGTTTGGGCCTACGGAACATTGGTATACTGGCGCCTGTGCAGGGTAATAGGAGAACTGGTGTGTAGGGTCTATGAAACATTGCTATTCCTGCAAGTCCTACGGAACACTTGAGCCTAATGGAACACTGGTGTACTGGCGCCTGTGCAGGGTAATAGGAGAACTGGTGTCTAGGGTCTATGAAACAATGCTATTCCTGCAAGTCCTACGGAACACTTGAGCCTAATGGAACACTGGTGTACTGGCGCCTGTGCAGGGTAATAGGAGAACTGGTGTCTAGGGTCTATGAAACAATGCTATTCCTGCCTAATGGGCCTTCAGAACACTAATGTCAATAGGGCCTGCAGAACGTTAGTACCTATAGGGCTTACAGAACACTGCCATTAAACATGGAACGCTGGTACCTGGATCCACCAGCGCCAATACGGCCTAAAACAGACTGGTACCTACAGGGCCCACAGAACACTGGCAGGAATACGGACCGCTGGTATCTGGGGCCTAGAACACATACTGCGGCCCTGACCCAAGATCTCGATGCTTACACGCCTTGTGGGACACGTTCAGATAGACTTTAAGTCCCAAGCAGCAGGAACCAAGCAAGAGTAAAGGAAGGAGGGGCGTGTCCTCACAATGCAGTAAGACAACACCCGTGTGTGAGTGCGCCCCCTTGGCAGGTACTATGCGCATGAGAAGGTTACTTTCCACCATCAGGCAAATTTGGTCCTGAAGTGCGTGGACCTGCATGCGCGGTTCCCTACAACATAACGGAATTGCGAGAACGAATATAATGTTAAAATGTGTCATTTCTGGGGTATTTTTGGTATTTTTAACAATTTATTTATTTAAAATTAGTGTGCGGGTTCCACACTAACGGTTGACAGAAAACAATGTGTGATAGGTCGTACACAAGACGCCAAAAAATATGATACCGTTTGTTACCAAGTTTTGATAGCATACTTTACGAGCTTAATACGTATTTCCCCGGTATGCACCCCATGATTCACGGGAGATTCCCTCCGATCGGGGGGGGGGGCAAATTTATTCCTGGGAAAAGTGCAAACACTAATTTGAAAACAAAAATCCCCTTGTCTCCCAGAGAAAATAATTTTTGTAATTTCCCCGCCTGTATACTTCAAATTATAAAAGACAACACGGCACTGAGCACACTGACCGCCTGGAGGCGCTCTTCTCGTGGGCTGTTGTGGGGTTGCTAATCAGTTGAAGAAATCGTCAATACGCGACGATAAAATGTCCTCTCTTTAAAGTAGGCTACCAGGAAAAATAACGTATCAAAAGTTGACGTTTTCGGTCCCTGTGCCTGATTCCAAGGGCTTCCTTTTTTCGGGGATTTCTTTCCACTTGTAGAACTGAACCTACAGAACTGCCTTATCTTAATATCATTATCATTGATCGGATTCTGGAAAGACTGTTTCAACTATCGGATGATCCCAAGCACAAGACATTGTAGTTAATCTTTCCTTCCTATCTATTTCGAAATAAAAATGGCTCCATCGCAAAAGAGGGCCCGACCTCATCCAGGTTCACGGGAACACAATCTATTGCATTCAGTTCACTGCCTCCATCCTTCTCTTCACTTTTTTTGGGGGGGGGGTGTTACAAAACAATCAAAATGGAGGATGTTGGGTCGGTGAAGTTGGGGTGGTGCTGTCAACAGGCCTATTATGTACTGATGACGTCAAACTATGTTTACGATGCACTATCCTATGGAGAGTGGAGGCCCGTCTACAACAGAGCATCATAAAAAAGCACGTGAAACAAAGTGTGGCGTCATCAGTACTGCATAGGTTCACTCGAATCAATTTACTGGCTTTGAAAAAAAGTGGCGCCTTTGCAGTTATGGCGCAGTGCGCCCTCAATCTGCAAAATGAGAAATATCAAGCCACAGGGTTTTCTCGCGGATCATCGCCGTGCATAAAAAAAATATTCACAGCACTTCCTTGGCCCGATTTTTGGGCCTTCAAAGATGGCTGTAATATTAACATTTAGTGTTGCAAGACGCGAAATCAAGTTTAGAACGGAAAATGTATGTGTGGGGTCGACGTCCGACACTTCGTGCATGATATCCGAGATACGCGACGTGCCCGTGCCGCCCGATCGTGGAGCAGGTCCTGTGAAATCCACAGAGCAGTTTGACGTCGGAAAGGGAAGTGATGCATGCGAAACAACAATACCCCTTTATTGCCGAACAACAGAAGGCTCGAAGCGGTTTGTGACATTTTCTGGCTCTCAGGTGTGAATGAACGTGGCTTCGCAGAGTGCGAAATGGTTCCGATAGGGCCTGCTCCTTTGACGTCACAGTCGCGTTTTTCCTACAAGAGGCTTTAGAGTGGCTGCTAAAACTATGGTTGACCGTCAAAAGTAAAAGAATACTTCACGGAGTCAAAAGTCCCTCGCAGCGGTCCAAATCACTAGATACTAATACACGTACTACAGAATACTAAATGAAAATATCACCCTATTTTCAGGGAACCAGGGCCGTTTTCCAATACTCGACGTCGTCTCCGTCTCAGGCTTCGTTTCCAAAACCAATCCCCGATTGTGGGCCTGAAGCGTTTGAATTACATTGGATTACTGTAATTATTGGCTCTCTTGCGTCTTATTTGATGTTCTGTGGAACTATTCGACTGATTACTGCGCTTACAGCGCCAAAGTCTGCTAGTAAAAGACAGTTGAAGCCTGAGACAGAGCCGAAGTTGAGTATTGGAAAACGGCCCTAAACTCAGCCAAACGTATAGTCTGTTGTAAATATTCTCTGACGACTGCCTCGACCAGTCGAAGGAACTTAACAACGGCTACGTGAAAATTTGTTGGTGGTTTTTTTTTTTATCTTCCTTCTTGAAATTCACGTCGGAAACCCGAGTAAATAAGGTTATTATGCTTGACGCCCAAACGAACGAGAACGCGAAGTCTTGACGGCAGATCAAAATATTCGTGCCGCGAATTTGAAAAAGTTCAACACTTTTCCACCTTAGGCAAATTTCGCTGCAGATGTTTTGTGAAGTCGTTCTTTTTGCTTTTCGCCTGAAGTATGAAGTGGCATGTTCCTAAAAATAAACACTTGAGTTTTATTAATTTCACAGTCAATCAAGCAAAAATCCGCACCTACTGGATGTCTAAACAAAAGCCCAAATGGCCACACAGCATCAAAAGAACTTGCTCACACGATCGCGCGCACACAAATGAACAATCTCCCGACAAAAGGGTATATTCACGTGTGAGATTTTCCAGGGGAAAACCCTAAACACCTTCTAAATGAGTGCTGTGCCAATCTCCTCACCCACGTGTAGCGATTAAATCCACTACAAGCGGTGTAGTGAAGCAAATCAACATGCTATAAGGTCTGTCAAATACTATATTAATTCTCCCATTCATACTTCACTGCAATACGCTACGAATTTAGGTCTATTATTAGTTTCCTGAATGGCGAAGAAAGTTTTATCGTCATCGTGTTCGCAAAGTTACAGGAATAATGTCAAAATGATATTTTTTTTCTAAATTCTAGTTATAAGAAGTGGTTTTGCTTTGAAAGTATCAATTTTAAGGTTTCTGGTGTGTTTAAAAGGGCGACACTTCGTTAAAATATATGAATTATATTAATGATGTTAAGGGCAGAATAGGGAACCGTCGGAAAATTGCATGATTGCAGAGTGAACCTCAATTCAAGATGAACCAAGAGAGGGCGAAATTTTTCTTAGCGACGGAGGCTCCTTTGGTCGGAACTGAACTTCGCTGGTTCACGAACGACCAGGAAATGCACGCGTTACGGTCGCATCGCTATCAATAATATGATTACTGCCGACCAACATGGCTCTTTTCAACCGATAAGGGGTGCTTCTGCTCAAGGCGGAATGGCACGTTCCCCCAACCTGACACTTATGCGCCCCCTAGGTTATCCATACCTGCCGACGGGCGCCAAGATTTTTCCGACCAAAGTGTGCAACACACATCTTATCATATACATTGTAATAATTTATTGTTGATTTCAAAAAGAAAGACAAAACGGAATTTTTACAGAACGAAACGGGGAAATTGGTTGGTGTGTTACAAAAGATGTGTCAGTAACAAAATCAAGATCGGTGTCAGTAATGTTGATGATAAACTCTTATATTATCCTTAAGGAAAGAGAGTTCAATGAACTGGAACCCGTCAGGAAAATAGGGACACTGCCATGGAATCAAGCATACCGTAGACTTCCAAAGCCGCCACATTTGCTTTGTTTGGCGACACGTCATTCTTTTCACAATACCTCACCTTTAAATAGCCTAATTACGATCACAAAACAAGCAATGCACCTGTAGATGACGTTTGGTGTCCAAACGTGCCTTGGAAAGCAACAATACCTTTGAAACCATTTACGATATTTTGCGGCTCTTCAGAGAGAATGAACGTGACCTCTCAATGGGCGAATAGTTGCTGCAGAGCACGATAACAGATTCCCACACGAAAACCTACTTTTCGGGGAACCTACAAGCTCAACCAAACCTCCGACAATTTGAGTGTAAAGGTTAATCTACTGGGACTATTTTTGAGGACCGGCAAAATGAACGGTGGCATAAGAACTTATCCAAGGTGCCGGAGAGAGTTGTTTTCGACAATTACGGGGGGGAGGCTAAGTGACAAGAAACAGCTCAGCCGTACTTATTGCTGCGTAACTTCCTGACCTATTAATAATAATACAAAAACAAGGATCTGAAAAAAAAAAAACACCAGTCGCATCATGTAAACTACATCGCCCAACAAGATATCAGAGACCTTTTTCCCGGAAAACATTGTGGTTAACAACTCCATTAAACTGGAGCCTGGTCGGTTCCCCTTTATGGAAAATTCGCTTCACCAAAGGACTGTTTATAGAGCTGACGTTGGCTGCCATGCACGTGCGCGGACCAGTCCCGTACCTGGCCTGAGTGTGGAATGAGCCAGGAAATACATCGTTAAACAGACACGTTTCAGACAGCGTTACGCCCGTATACGGTACTTATTCCGTCTGCGGTCGGCAAGGTGAATTGTAATCAACGATGTGATCAGCTCATGGGGCGAGGCGACATCATTTTATGGCGATGAACGGTGTTAGGTTCGCCTCGGGAGCGGACCTTGGTGGGCTGAGGTGGGAAACAACGAACCGCTAACTCCTCTCAGCCACCGCTGGCTGACATCGACGGGTGACCTTGAGGGGATATTTAGGGACATTTGCGAAAAAAAAAATCGTACTATCGTCAAGTGAAGAAACGGAAGAATTGTTGAAACTCATTGCCGCTTCCCTCAGTGGGAGTGTCCTTGACGTTTCACCAGAAAAAAGTCGATGTTTATTGCCTTGGTTTTGGAAGACATTTTTGAGCAATAAAAGGAAATTTTCCTTTTACTAATGTTGTGAGCTTTGACCTGCAAGGGCGAGTATGAATCTTGAACAATCACGATGTAATTGGATCAGTATCCCGCTGACTGTTTCCATGGAGACAAAAGAGAAATGGCACAAAGAGCGCTGAGCTCATTTTTGGTTTGGATATGAAATTGCCAAAAATGCCAAATCATCACAGAACTTCCTCGATGTTCTGCCCGAAAGAAGAGGGAAAAATCCCAGACAACAATGGGTATATGAAGAGTTATGCCAAAAAGCATGAAATGAGATATTTGCATGCGACCAAAAGTGACTATGTTTGTTTTCTAAACCACGGTCACCTTTCCGTATGATATTTCAAGTTTAAAGTTAGCGAGTTTCCACAGAGGAACTCGACATAAGACGGTGGTTAACATTTATATTTTTCGAATGTTAATTTCTACTTTGCAAACACTCTTTTTTGTCACATTCCTCCACATGATTGATATTGCCTAAAAAGGCAATCGCTTCGCTCTGCCGAGTTCACATTCCAAGTAGGCACTCGGTCTCACGAATGTAGTCAATTAGAAATTGCTCCACTTTTAAATGTACCAGACAGGCATAAACTGACAGTAGTTTCGTGCGTGTTATATCAGGCAAGATGTGGGACGGAGGGTGGCCTCTCTTACCTGTCCAATCCCTATACACACTCTGGACTATTGTTACCTAAAAAAAACCCTAGAAGTCTGTAAAGAATTCCTGAGAATCAGATCAAACAATGACCAACACAAAGGTGCGTGGGGGGGGGGGTTCTCTCCGTCCCATATCTTGCTTCAAATGGTACATGTACGTTATAGATGAGCGGCCAACACAAAGAGCACAAAAGACACCCACACGATTATCAGGCACACAACCAAAATCTCCCAACAAAGGGGTGTATGCATCATCTTTTTTTTTCCAGGGGAAAGACCCCCCCCCAAAAGAACCATGTTTTTACTGAACGCCGCCCCCCCCAATTTCTTTATGACGCGACTGTGGCAATCAAATCCACTGACGGGGTTGTCTAAGTATATATTTTGGCGGGGATTTTAATGACAGGTCACTCTTGTACAACGAATTTATGTTTGTTACTTGTTCAGTTACAGCTTCAAGAATGACAAAAGAAAACTTTCCCAGAGTTGCTAATTGGTACCTTGCTCTATGACTTGACAAATTAGTACGCTGCTGTGAATGCATGACGTAACAGCAACATGAACAAATCGGGAAAAAAATCCACCGACGGGGAGTTTACAAGTTAAAGCCTAATTTTGCAATCTCGGTATTTTTCAAGGCTGAGATGTCACAGTAAAAGAACGAAATCGAAATGTAAAAATGTACACACGCGCCGAGGACTGCGAGGAGATGAAATTACAGCTCACTTTTGAGCGGAGAAAATTGCGAAACTGTTATTATGACGAACTGCAATTCAAAGTCAAAGTTACGGAAGAACTTAGCAAGTACTGTTACAGGCGACATGGGTTTCCAACAGAGCATCACATATTAGCCTACAATGAGTATTTCATCTGAGGGCTGAGCCTATCGAAAAAAAGGAAAGCAAAGCTGGACGCGTGTTCTCTAAACTGAATGTCAACCGTACACAAGTTTGTGACATAAAGGAAAACACACACAGCAAACAGACAAAAAGTCAGGCCTTTCTCTGCTTCAACTTCTAGGAAACACAAACACCCCAGAGGTTAACACAAACCCATCACAACTATCTGACAAGTTTTTTTTTTTTTTGGGGGGGGTCTACCTTACAATCAATTAGAAAATTAGAGAGAAATCGGTATAAACATCCAACCATGAAGGGATACAATGCAGAACGGGCTCTTGGTTTCATTTTAATACGACACACCATGCTGTAAACAGTTTTGGGTGCATATGGTCATTTTTATGCAACAAAAAACTAACTTAGCCTAGGTCCAGGCTGACTTCCGATATTTACCTGTTCAAAGCCAATGATACAGGAGCGGAACTGTAGCTCCTATCGCGTTGGCCAATACTATTTTATACTCGGAAAAAAACAAAAATATATAGGCCTATATACATTATTACTGGAGGGTTCTGTTGCAATACACGACCGCACTAATCAGGCGTTGGCTCGCTGAATGCTCTTTTCTTTCCTTCTTTTCTCTGTGTTGTACTGGCTACTAAACAAACAAACGAACGAACGAACGAACATTCTTGCCTGGTGGTGTACGTACAATCCATGCAGAGTCGTGTGCGCTATACTCATCGCGAACGAAATGCTTCCGTTACCAGCGAATGCTCATGTTACTGTTCACCCTTCCGGCGCTAAAAAAAACAAAGCATAATGTATGAAATTCTGACATTGCGGACCCATCGTCCTGTCTCAGTATGCCAGAACCCGGGCCAGAGTGTCTCACAGTTTTGGATTACACCACCTCAGAAGGTGGCAGTTTCACGTGCTGGTTATAGCCTGTGGACGAAGGACTTAAAGACGCCTTTCCATGTGTGCGTCAACACGTGCGCCAGCGCTGCGCATCCGTCAACATCGCTCCCAGGGCAACCTCGTTCCAATGGGTACGATCTTGCCGCGCCATGTTAGTACCTACCACGCCTTGCGCGATCTAACCCCTGGTATTGTATAATTTAAATATCCCACTATTTCGGATATTTAAATTAGGACTTTAGTCAGTGTGTGTACGCGTGATGAAGATTTACGCGTGCGTGACGTACAGGAGAATACTTGGACGCGAGCGTGCAACTTTTGAAATACGCGCGTGCTTGACTCAACGTTTATGTATAATCATCCTGAATAGCCAGTCAGCGTCATTTTCGTATCTACATGACCAGGGGCTATAGTGAAGAAAAGCGCACGCAGCCCATGGAGTCGAGGTTGCTCCCGGGGCGCACACGTGTGTTAAACTAATGGAGTCGATTTTTGTGTCCGTGAAAAAGAAACGCATGAACACATCGTCTGGGCCTACGCAACGCATCACAAAACGAACACAATGGAAACGTGCCTTATGTCAACATGGAATTTTGCAAAGCGGCACAAATCGAAAGGGACGACTCCCCCCCCCCCATTCAAAATCTAAACTTTAACGCAAAAAAAGACCCACAAAGAAACCGTCTTTCGTAGATGGAATCTTGCCACTGTCGACTTCCGGTGGTTTCAAAGCGCGTGACATTAATGTGGCATCTGTCGCTATAAAGTGCTTACGCAGCTCGGACTCGGAACTGTCTGCGAAAAAAGACCCACCGGAAGTTGTCGGCGGCCCTATTTTTCTACGTCCGGTAAAGTGGCCCATTACATCACACCGGATGAGTCTGCTCAAAATAGCCCCAAGGCATACCAGGAAGAACTTTATAGTAATGACATTTTCCCCCATTTCTTGTTTTTTTTTCCTTGTACTTTCTTCTTTCTTTTCTTGAGTTTGTATAGTTTTAACGTGACTTCAACATATTTCGCTGTCATCCCATCACCTGGTTACCCGGTGTGCATGGTTCGGTTGAAAAAGAGGCTGGACTGGCAAGCTTCAGCCACCCAAACCGAACGGGCTCTCCGGTCTAACTTGGCAACATATACAGGCACAGAAATGGTGCATATCTTTCAGTCACAAGGTCACCAGGACTGCTGTAGGTGTCCTGTACTGCTTCACCCTTTGAAAAGAATAGAAACGCCTGACGACCAGCAGTTTTGCTTCAACGTGGCAACTGTTCTTGGCAAGGTAGACCTCTCTGGCGCAAGGCCTGCGCATCCTTTCGCATTTCAGCACGCCGCTTAAGCATCTTTCTGCAACAATAGACCCTTGTCCTTGAGTGTATGAATGGAAGCTTTGAACTATTACTTTCCCGTCATGACGTCGCAATCTGGGTGGCAAATCAGTATACACGTACTTCTTTAAAACACAGGTTACTTTCTTTTCAAATTGGCATGCAGGGACTTTTGTAGTACGTCAGTGGGTTTTTACGACAGAGGACAAAGTGTTTAGCAACGATGGAAACGATTTCACATTGAAGCACGCAAATGACGCATTGAACTATGGGACACCTGCATTAGAAATCCAATTAACCGGTATTGGAGTCGAGACATTCTACAAACTCACAAAGGCTGATTTTTCCCTGATCGTTTTGAATTTGGTCTTCAAGAATCTATCATGTCAACAAAACCTGCCCATAGCCGGCATAGACCAGTAGCACTACGTAGGCGACTTCTTTCATGCGTACATCACACATCAGTGATGATGACACCGAGGATAGCTTTGTTTGATTTAGTTCAATGACCCGGAGGACTCCTGCCGTGCTACAAGTTAGGAAAAGAGGTTACATCGTTACAGTGTGTACAATACAGGTTGGGAGGGGGGAAGATGACCCTAGCCGACCTTCCTGGAAGTCCCCATGACCGAAGACTACCGAAGAGCAGGCCGCTTGTGTGGAAAGCACGAGTGACTGGCAAACCTAATCCCGTCGGTGACCTAGAGCAGAAGAAGAGAGATCTTCTGCGGCGCCGCTCGCTAGAAATCAGAACCCTGCGCTCTCCATTACTGCAGCATATAGTTGAAGCAATCAGCACACATGCTCTTGTATAAGCCAGGGACAATTAAAGTTTAACTGGCCATTCGACTCTCCAGATTAGAATGTGTTCGACAATTCTTATGAAACATTGGCCGTGCGAAATGGAGATGTACCCATCTTACAATATAGTCCCTATCCACAGCTAAAAAAATACTTAAACTGGTTATATATGATGCCCCTTTTCCTAAAGTCTTCCGTGATTTTCAAATTATAACGCAATTGGAGAACGATTACAAAGTAATGTGAAAAATCAGTGCTCGATCTGACCAAAAGCTTGACTTCATCGGTGAGGTATGTGGCCAATGTCTCCCCCCAACGAAACCCGGGTGTATTTCGCCGGGAGAACGGAATTCACCTTCATGCTTCAAACCACGGACCGGATTCTTGCAGCTATACAGATTGAAAGAGGAACGCCTCCCCTGTAAATCATCAACCGCGATTCACAAATGATGGTGGTTTTTTGTTATCGTCAGTGTCATTGGAGTGGATGTTGTTTTTCTATCTTTCTTTCAGCCTCTAACGCGGTTGCCAAATCCCGGTCTCGCGTGAATGGAGACAAAATCCAGTATTAACCACACAACGACTTCGGCAACGGGAATTGATTATGGGTAGCCTTTGCGACCAAATTAATAAACGAAAGAGACACATGACATCAGTGCATAGTGTGTATTATTAAAACACAAACCCAAATGCGTGTATGTTTCCCCTCTTTATCTCTGCTTTTTAGAAAGCTATGTACGATTGACACCGATTGATCATTTCCCAAATTAATGCATCTTCCAATACAGCGACTAAACTCTTCACAATTATAACTTATAATTTTCAAACGAGTCGTTGTAAGGAAGTACATTTACAGCGCATTAACACACACGGGCATTAGAAATGACTAGGGGAAAAAAAGACTGAAAATGATTTTCCTGTGTACGTATGTCACCAAGTATATAAAACTATTTACTTCCCACAAATTTGACTGGAGGTGGGTTGTGATGGTGTGTTCCCTGAAATGACATTAAGCTCCACACATCTGACGCCGTCAAATCTGTGTTAGTCTGTGTTTACTTAGGCGCTCACTTGCTCCCACGCTCGACAGCACCGGCTGTGAACATGTTGTTTGGGGTATTTCCCCGCCACAGGTATCAGTGCCGAAGTTCTGGGTATCCCATGAATGACGTCACAGGGTGACTGTACGCACGCTGGCAGCTTCAGTGCGCACACAACACATCCATGGTTCCGCGGAAAGGTCATAGCCGGCTGCTTCTCCGATGCGTAATCGGTCTACAATTAGCGGAAGGTTTACCCCCAAAAATGTGTTATCAAAACGAAACAACTGAACTTACCCACGTGTTGCGGATGCCGCGCGCCAATAAATACGGGCAGGTCACCTGCATCTCAATCAGAATAAACTTCGACTCGACTAGTTGGCTCTAGCAAGACTTCAAAGATTCAAGCAAAGCAAGATTTATATTATGGAGCTGCACGCTGCACTGATGCTATCCGTCCTTCTCCTGAGCGTTGCCTGCATGGGTGCCGGCGCGTCGCCGGTCCCCGCCAGTTTTCTGTCCAGGTTACGGAGGTCGGCGGGCGCGACGGCGGGCCTGCCCACCGATCCCACGGTGGCCGCCACCGGAACGGCGGAGAGTGCGTCAACGACGCCGTACACTTCGCCGCGTCCCAGTCGACTTGCCCGCCAAGCATTTCAATCCGACGTCCTGGCGGTGCATTTTGCTCACCTTCACAGCGAAGCTGCAGAAGTCTTGAGAGAGCACAGGGAACTGTATTCACATTACGTGAGTTCATCTTTTCACTTCCCTCTTTGTACCAAAGGCACCACAATGAAAGAAAAAAAATCTCCTTTCGGTATCTTGCATGCATGAAGAAAAATAAATATCTCACCAACGACCGTTTTATATCAAAGGCATACTTGAAATTTCAATTTGACGGGAAACTGCCAAATAACCAGCTCCATAACCAGCATGCTGTGTGACTGAGTGCATGGTTTAATCGTGAGCCCTATTTCCATTCTTCCGTCTGCAGAAGAGGGAGCGCTTTGCCGATGACCCCGACCCACTCGTTCATGAGTTGGTCTTGACCTATCTGCCGAATGCCAATAACCTGCCGCACGAGATCATCAGGTCGACCCTGTCGGTAAGCCGTGTTGTTTGAAATTGAGTTTGTCAAAGTTTACGGTTTTCTTAAGTATTCTGATTTTTTCTCCGTTAAAGCTATTAAGGACAAATCAGACAACACCTTTAAAGTAATTTCTGTGTTCCCGGCTAAATTTCTTAAAAGAAATTGACCGCACATATTTTGAGGAGCTAAATGGGTAAGTGTGCTATCTGTGCAGGTGTGTGTAATTTACGAACGGTGACAGCGCTGACCGTTGTATCTATCTTTATGGCAATGTGAAACTTAAACCTAACCGAGAACATCAGTTCGCGACACATGCAAAAATTTAGGGGGACATGTGTGGACTTCGCCGGGCAAATCATTCTCAGCCTTGTTTGTCAGCGAACATGCCTTAAAATAGGTTTCCAAAAAATGTTTTTTTCTGAACAAAGTCATCGGCATTCAACACTACATGATGAACGGGGCCGAAAAGTCACGACCTCGTTCCTAGTCTGAAGCGATAAATAATTTTAAACAGTGACTCGAATCGAGCACAGAGACGGGTATGTCCATGCTGACAAAAAAAAAGGGAAGTCCCCATAAAATCTAAATGAAAAAAAAATAATATAAAGCCAGAAACACCACTCAGTTTTTCAATCCCAAGGAAAAACTTGCAAGTCACCCGAAAAGCCCATAATTACCAGTGATTAATTCTTTCGGGGTTTCAGCTGTCGACCGCTGCGCAGACAAAAACGCTGTATCATTCTTCCTGCAATATAAAGACAGGGCGCGCACTCGAAACACAAGGCGTTGCTCTGACAACTACAAACAGACATTCTTTATGTGACATCTGCCAAGCTTTATGGCTGCAATGACGTCAGTTGATGAGTCTGCGAGGAGGTACTTGCCAAATCAAATAACCTATTCGAAAATTA